>NC_020494.1:20668752-20700548 GCF_000184155.1 Fragaria vesca subsp. vesca | reverse complement strand
TTAGTTATTTTTTATTTTTTAATTACAAACTTTAGCCGACGAATATTTTAAATTCTTCGTCGGCTAAAGTCGGAGAAATAACCGACGACATTTTTTTCGTCGGCTAAACTCTGGACTATAGCCGACGACTTCTACATCTGTCGTCGACTAAAGTCACCACAGACGACCTTTTCCCGACGAAATCTTAGCCGACGAAAGGTCGTCGGCTAAGATCTTAACCGACGAATTAAGCTGACAGGCTGACGAAAATTTTTCATCGGCTAAATTTTCGTCGGCTAAAGTGCTTGTCCTGGTAGTGATATAACATACCTACATTTATAACAATCAGGGAACTCAATCTTTATTTTAGTTCCATAATCAAGTTCCTCGATCATTTTATGCAGTGCAAAGCTTCAAATCGAAATCTTTTATTTCAGTTCCATAACATTATTTAGATATTGTACGTCTGAGCACGTACAAAGATAGTCCCTGAGATACCGCGCGTCTGCTGGTAGTCTGGGGTCGAGTGCTGCTGCATCAGGAAAAGTTAGCACCTGGAGTAGTGCTATCACAAAAACAAGCGAATGGTTTCTTGATGTAGCCATGAAAATGCAAATTAGCTAGGGAGAAATGATTAAGAAGCTAGCTCCATCGATGAGAGTGTGAGTGGTTCTGCAATACAAGAGGAGCTACCGAGCTAGCTAGTTATATATAGAGAGGCCACTCATGTATATTTGTTTAACAAATGAAGCACCTTTTTTAATGGACAATGATCGGTTTCTACTTATATCAGAGTTCCAGACGCATGCGTGAATGTATGAGACAGGCAAAAGGAAGTCATGTACGTAACCCTTCTCTCCTTTAAGTCTTAATATAAGAATGATTGACTTCGAAACCATGTTCGATCGTATGTTACATCAATACTATGTTTTACTTCAATGACCTTATCCCACTGCTAGAGATGAATCTAAACCAAAATACAGTTAAAGGTAACACCCAAACAAACGTTTTCACAAAAAGAAGAATAGAAAGTTGGAATGCATCCCGCCTCGAATAAAAACTACAAACAATGGAAATATGATTGATGATTTGAGTTCATTGTTTGATTGCTTTCTTGAAAGATATGAGAAACTCAAAAATGCATATACTTAAGTGGAAAGATGCAATCTGTAGAATTTGTATTTCCTTGACAAAATTGCCCAGCTATTAAACTTAATTATGATATATGGTCAGCTTTCCAAAGCTTCTAACAGACAGAGCTTCCATATCCATTCTTTTATTTTATGTAAATGTGCTAGGGCATTTTTATTTAGTTATATTAAAACACGCACAGTATAGACTGCTTGTACATTTTGGCATATAAACTGACTGCTGGCTATATTAATTGATCGATAATTTGGTGCGCCAAGTAATCAATCAGCAACCATGGTAGCATCCTATAACGTCTTTCTCGCATGCATCCGAGCACTGTTGCGAAGGTTTTCGCTTACCGTTGTCGGAACACTGCTCTATGCATTTCTCATAAGCTCTACCGCATTTCACAAGACATCCTCCCCCTGATTCGATCTGTCTATCACTTCTAACCAGTGTCGCAGGCCCTGCTAGCAAGAGCAACCACAACCACCAGAAGCGCACTTGACATCTTTCGAAGAGACGCCATGCATTCGTGAACTCTTAAAATCTGTAACTAAGTACCTTGTTTGAGATTTAGTTTAACATATGTACATGTTGCATTTAAGGTGATTCTATAGAACATAATCACGCAGAAATGCATGTTGAACCAGAAATTCAGCGCAGTTTAGGGAGATGGTTGCATCACATTCCGGATGCATGATCAAAACACATTCCACCGGCCGTCTCTTGGTGCAAATCTGAGAATCAAAATTAAAATACAAAAGCTAGATTCAAAGGACGAGAATATCCCGAAAGGCTGAGCCTTCACAAATATAAAACTCTAATTCTCCCTCTCACATTACCAGACTATCTAATATCTATTGTAAGGTCGCACTCTCGCTCTCTAGAAACTCTGTCTTCGTTCGCCGCCGTCTTCACCGATCTCCGTTCGTCGATCAAGATGGCGAGTCTCACAAATATATTCCTTCGTCTAATATGAAACGTCAGCTTCACTTATAAAGTCGATATGTGTTTAGATTGAACGCTATGTACTCAATGGATCAGTTTGGAAACGTAATTTAGGGTTTGGAATTAGCTAGCTAGGGCTTGGATGTATAGGCGTACGTATTGGTAAAATTTGTTGGAAATCAGATCAGTAGAACTTTTCATAACAGAGTTCAATTAACTGAGTCGAGTTCAAGCTCGCATGGTTTATGCATCACCAAAGTTAAACCTCCTTTTATTTCACAAAATGATCGTACATAATGTTATTTGGATCATAGTCATCGTAAACGAGTACATTGACGCGAAGGAATGAATTAAGGAAATGCAGGCGTGTAGGATAATCCCTCTCATTATCATACGCCTGCAATTTTATTAACGATCGACTATGAAAGTACTACCGCTGTCCATGGCACTTGCGCGCGCACTCGGCTTGGAGCTTGAGGCATCCCTCCCAACATGCATCTGTTTGTGGATGTCTTCCTCCCTCGGTACACCGATAAGCGCATGGTATCAGCAAGACGACGCTATCGCAGGCCACGAGACATTGTTTCACGGTAAGTCCATCTCTTTGGCTGTTTACCTGTGCTGAAAAAGGCCAGGATAGCAACACCAGCATTGCTGCTAACAGAAGAACAAGTGCATTGTTTCCAGCTGACATCGCCATGGATATGCAAACCAGAAACAAATGAGTTTTATAATTATTCCTAGCTTGTTGAGACCTGAGAATATGATATTATATATATATATATATATATATTAGATGGCGTTTCTTTTTCAATAAATGTTGTTGAGTGTTACATGTAAAAGAAACTCACGATAATTATGCATCTTGAACATTTCATATCTAAAACGCCATATATATGTTGACCATGCTCGTCTTAATTCCACATCTTAATGCTTCGGTTTTCAAGAGGTTCATGATAATTTATATCCCAACAAAACCATCCCAAAATCATATCAGTTATCTTTCCGATCCTTTTCTCAATTTGTCGATCTAACAGGAATCTCTTGATATAATGCTTGCATACTTCAATTCCCGGCCCGCATGAATATGAAAATCGAATAACGGACTCTAAGGAAATATATATATTTTCCAATCAAGGAAATAATTTATATTGAAATAAGGAAATAATATACATTGAAACCTAAGTTTTGCACAAGAGTAACACTCCATAATCGCAGTACCACACTAGCTACCACTTATATGGTTGTATATAACTATATATAATAGCTATACTACTGAATCATTCAATCATAGCAATGTGCATGCAATAAGATCAAACAGTAATAATTTAAACTTGTCGACGTACGTACATGTATAACAATCAGGGAAGAACTCAATTTTTATACATGCAGTTCCATAATTAATCCTTTCGCCTGCGGTGATTTAACGAAACTTTTTTGTTGGCCGCTCTATCTTCATAGCTTTCTGGATACAGATAAGGGTATTCGAGAGATGGATAGATTTTGCAAAGTCGCCGCATTCACAGGGTTTGAGAATTTTCCGCATTAATGAGAAGAGAGGGAACCCTAGCGCCCCCACCTCGAATAGAAACAATGGAATTATGATATCGATATATGATATGTATCCATTGTTCGATTGCTTTCCCGAAAGATATGAGAAACTCAAAAATACATCTACTTAAGTGGAAAGATGCCATCCTGCCCAACTATTAAACTTAAATATATATTAAATTATGGGAGGGGTTCTAATGAGGACCATTTAGTTGAGAACTAGTTCATGATTTTTCTATTAATGGTTCATTACACCCATTTTTTAATCACAGTTTTTTAGTGTCACAGACCGTGTTAGCAAGAGCGCAACCACGAGAACAACCACCAGAAACACACTCGACATCTTTCGAACAGCCGCCATATCCTTGTGAATTCTTAAAATCTTTAGCCAAGCTTCTTGTTTGAGATTTGATTTGCTACTTATACGTTGCATTCAAGGCGTTTATATAGCAAAATATCACGCAGAAATTAAGCGCAGTTGCATCACATCCAGGATGGATGATTAAACGACCTTGGGCCATGAACTATAAACAACGGCCCAATAAGTAAAGCCCATGCTTTAGCCCACCCGTCTCCTGGTGCAAATCTGATAATAATAATAAACACTAAAGGGGGCCAAAATCAAAAATACAAAAGCTAGATTCAAAGACGAAAATATCCCTAAAGGAGGAGATCAACCATCCAACGGCCAGCATCGCTCTGCCTTTCGTTTATATAGACGAATATAAACCCTAATACTCTCCCTCTCACACTATCTACCGCCGCGCTCTCTGGAGACTCGTCTGCTTTCGCCGCCGTCTTCTTCGATCTCCGTTCGTCAATCAAGATGGTGAGTCTCACAGATCTCTTCCTCGCTCTAATATGAATCGTCAGCTTCGCTTTGTATTGTACAATACAAAGCACCTATGTTACAGTATAGGTTTAGATTTAGTGTTACTTACTCTCTGTAGATCGGTTTCGAAACTTAATTTAGGGTTTGAATTTAGCTAGGGTTTGAATTTATGTACTGTGATGGAATAGAATTGTGTTATCTTTGTTCTGTGATGGTAAAATTGATAGAGGAGAAGGTAATTTGGATGATTAATTTTGGTTTGAAATGAGAGTTTGAGGTGTGATTGGTGTTGGTTTTTGTGGTGGGGAACAGGTGCTCCAGAATGATATTGATTTGCTTCACCCACCAGCTGACCTCGAGAAGAGGAAGCACAAGCTCAAGAGGCTCGTGCAGACCCCCAACTCGTTCTTCATGGTAAAAGTTGTGATGGTTCGATGAGTTTTTCATGTTTTTCGAGCTGTTTGTTAGGGTTGGGGTAATCTGATTGTTGTGGTTTTTGCGCAGGACGTGAAGTGCCAGGGATGCTTCAACATGTAAGTTAATTTTCCCTTTCGTGCGGGTTTTGTTAATAATATGATTTGAGTTCAAAGAAGTTAATTCGTTTATTATGTGTGCAGTACCACCGTGTTCAGCCACTCACAAACAGTTGTGGTGTGCGGAAACTGCCAGACAGTTTTGTGCCAGCCAACTGGTGGGCGTGCCAGGCTCACAGAAGGGTGCTCTTTCAGGAAGAAGGGAGACTGATGCTGCTACATTAGTACACTTTTGACTCTAAATTATGTGCAAGAGGGCGTTTGAGCCTTGATTTCATGGAAGGAGAGAAATGGATGCTTGCTGTTATGTTTTATTATCTAGAAGTGGATTTTTGGTTTTTAATTTTGTTAAAATTGTTTAATGTGATACTGGTGCATTTCGGATCTTCCTTAATTAAGTTAGATGTTTGATGTTATCCGTTATCAATCTCATCTTCAAACTTAATTACCTTTTGTGCTTTGTTTACTCCGTACTATCAGTTATCTTTTGTCTATGTATGCTATTTTTTATCATCCATCTATATCTTTCCCATGTCTATAGCTGTCATGAACTTCTCCTTGTATAGGGCAGATTATTGTTTGTTGAATAGTGATTATACAGATGGCTACTTTCTTACTATTTGCTTCTAGTTTGATTCTTTTGTTTTTCAGTATTTGAGTTAGTTTTCTTAGACTTGTGTAATTGTTTTTACTTCGAAGGTGTTTGATGTGGTCTTAGTTGTAAGTTTGGTCTAGCAGGGCGAAGGATGGGGGATGTAGGAAGGCAATCTTATTGTTGTAAGTCTGGATTGAATCTTGTTGGGAAAGTTTTTACTTCGGTAATACTGGGCTTGCTGTCATGGTTTATAGTGAATTGTGGGAGGGGGATGGCGAGGAATGTAGGAGGGAAAACAATCTTTTTTTCAGTATTTGAGTTGGTATTTTAGACTTGTGTAATTGTTTTTACTTAGAAGGTGTTTGACTTTTAACTTTGTTATTGGGAAAGTGGTTCAGCCTGGAGTTGGTGCCATGATTTGGAGTAAGTGGATCATTGGATCATGGGTGGGCGAGGGAGTAGTCTTGGAGAATTAGTGGGCCTCTCATTCTGTGGGTTTGAAGGAAGTGAGACTTGAAACTTATTAATGATACTGGGCCTTTCCTTGAATCAGGAGGTATAGATGGCTTCTTGTCATGGTTATGAGTAAATATTGCTGTGGATGTGAAACAAGTGAGACTTGAATCTTATTAAAGATATCGGGAAGTGTTATTCTATCGGGGAGAGTTGGCTTATCATGGTTAGAATTAATTGATGGTAGCAGTCTTGTTGTGGTGGGTGTGGTACTGCTTTACAGTTGTGGATGGGTGGCCTCAAGTGGAGTTTAATCATACCAAGAGGTTGGGTCAGTGCTTTACAACCACAGATAGGTTAGGCATTGTCTTGGATTTTGAGTGATGTAAGAGAGCTTATGATGGATGGGATGTTATATTCTCTACTATTAGCGAATCAGCAATAAAGTTTGGAGTCTGCTTATCATGCAGTTGATGAGAGTTTAAATGATACCAAAATGTTGAAGTGTTTTACAGATTAGAATCAGAGATAGGTTATGTGTATAGTTGTATTGCCTTGGATTTTGAGTGGTGTAAGAGAGATAGATGTGGTGTAATATTCTCTACTATTAGTGAATCATGAATAAAGTTTGGAGTCTGCTTATCAGAGTTTAAATGATACCGAGTTTACAAGCAGAGATAGGTTATGTATCGTCTTGTGTTGCCTTGGATTTTGAATGGAACAAGAGAGCTCAAGGTGGATGGGGTATTATCTTCTCTATTGCCATGTTTGGTTCATGGAATCAAGTCATTGGGAAAGGAAAGTAATTACTTTCTATTGTTTGGAAACCAAAGAGAAAAGAGTGGGAAAGGAAATTGGGAAAGAAAAGTAATTACTTTCTATTGTTTGGAAACCAAAGGGAAAAAAGTGGGAAAAGAAAGTGGTTTCCACATGAGAAGAGAAGAGCATTGGGTGGAAAATGGTTATCTCCTCCCACCTCAAGATTAACTTTCTTTTCCTTTGTCGAAGTTTTCTTCCTTGTTCATGTTGGAAGTGGTCAGTTTTCTCTTTACAAGTCCTGTGAACTTTCCTCGCTTGCTTTTCTCAAATTTTGCCTTCCTATTTGCAATTAACACCTACAAGTGCCTTTGACGTGGGGGTTGTGCCAACGGACGGTTTCAATCATTTAAAAATGTAGAAAATTTTGATGCTACATCCTATGTCATCGACAATCTTATCTTGATACCCGTAATATTTATCTAAGAATTAATGATATCATATGGGGACATTGACCCAAGTAAACGGTTTTTGGCGTTTTGGGTTTGTAACTGTCCCAGATTCCTGAGATAGCAATAATTCATGTGACATCTTCCTCAGCTCCACTAGCCAGTTTATGTGGCAATCATATCTGCTAAGCATAACGAAGCCGAAACAAGTTAAAATTAGAACCGTCACTTTTGGCTTCTGTTTTCTGCGGCGTAACTCGGTTCTTCAATCAAATATTCTCTTTTCCCTGTTCCTTGTGCGTCCGTCATTGCCGGGTGGTTTGTAGCTCTCGTGATTACGAGTGCTGGTTTGCAGTTTCAATAGTTTCGAGCACCTACCGCTATCAGTTAAGCATCAAGGTAAGATTTTAATGGTTATGAATATTTATCTTATTTGAAACTCGAATTTGGTTATCTCCTCTTTTATATAATTGTTGAAAAATTGAATAAAATTATACTTGATGAATTAATGCAAGATCGTGACATATAAAAAGAGGTTTGGTCGGCCAATTATTTGTGGGGGCTCTACTCAACGGTATATTAAAATTTAATGACATTTTCCATCGTTGCATCTTTCCAAGTCCATTTTAGGTCTGAGTTGCACTCATCTTTGATTTTTCTCCTGTGTGTGTGAACTCCATTTTCTGTCTTCGATTGTGCCGACATTGGAACCCAAATCTCGACCCAAATTGAGTGTTCAATTGGTACATCACGTCCTGCAAATGTGAACCATTTTACTACGACGTAAGATTCTCATTTCGCCAAAAACCAAACAAACAAGACCCAGGTCAGGTCAGGATTTGAGTTTGACATGTAATATTTAAGTGGGTTATAGTTGATTTGGTCTTCCCGCTATAACTTATATATTTATAACCCATCTATATCTATATGTTTTATGGCATTATATGTAGAGCTAGGGACTAGTAGGAAAGGAGTGCAGCTTCTATGAAGGAGCATCCCAACATTTGTCCAGACAAGTTCAATAACTTAGATTTTTAGAACTTTCGAAGAGCGCCGAAAAGATTATAAAGCGTGTTGTCATCGTTGCCCTTATTGACCCTTTTTATCTTCTTGCCTCTTTTGCTCGTTAAATTCGAGGTCTTTGTTTGGCTCTCTATGGAGTATCCTTTGGGTTTGTGATCTTGGTTTGCTCTCAATGTCGAAACTTTAGTCCTAGTTAGTTACCCTTCACTTGTGGAAGTCATAACCTCGGAGGTTTCATCAATTCCAGCACAACCCAGGTTTCTGATTCCATCTTTCTGCAGATTGTCAAGGTTGTTGGTTCTGCAGATTATCAAAAATCATGTCTTGTTTGACAGCAAGAACAGGAAGGCAGAGACAGCGGTACGAGGATCAATTGAGGCTTGTTTCAGGGTGAGCACTTCTTTTTGTTCTATCAATTTGGGTTTCCATTTTTGTGAACACTGTTCTTGGATTGTTGTTAACTTACATTTCTTACGCTTAGAGGAATCCATTTCTGGTCTACACAAGTCTGCATTTTATCTTTGGTTGTTATGATTAAGGAGTATAATAGGGTTTAGTGTGTAAGCAAGATTGGAATCTTGTGTTTGGAAAAAAGTGGTATGATGAAAAGCTTTTGTCTTTTGGGTCCCTAGGTAGTTAACAAGTTGCTTGAGGTCCATTGTTAGTGGGCAAAGGTACTTGCAGAGCTGAGCCTGAGGATTGACTTAACTTTAGCTCATGACTTGTTCTAATAATGTGCACCATATACATTTGCAAAACCCTCTTTTAGTTTCTTTTACAGTAAAATTTTGTTTACTGTGAGTTTGTATGATTGTATTTATACAACTGCATAAGCACACATGGAAGTTAATTTTTTACTGAAGTCAAGATAAGAATATATTTTAAAGTGTTGATATAGTTAGATGTGGAAATGCAGAATGAGTAGACGTAAGCGCTGATGCAGGATGAAATTGATTGTTCGATATGTATAAATAGATAAGAGAAAGGAATTTCTAAGAGTATATTTGGATAAAAATATGGTAGTCAAGTGTTTGATACATCTCAACTGTCAATATATCTACTGACTAAGAAACATGTAATATCAAATTCTTAAGCCGTTATGATTTTACAATTTACACAGAACATCATGTATGGAGAGCAAGGAGTTGAATAATATATCAGCTTTTACTTCATTCTGAGTTGACATCACAAGATATGAATATACTTACAAAACTACAGTTTCATAATCTCTTCTTATGCTAATTAAAGCAGTTTGAAAAGTTGATTACTTACGGTACTGATCTTTTATATTTGCAGTCTAGATTTTGCTCTGATTTCTTACTTTGTTGTTTGACAGTTTTGGTGTTGTCAATATGACATTACACAGTTGTTAACCAGTAATCATATATAAGTTTCTAAGTAGGTTGTGCCAGACTAAATTCTTCTCCATAAATATCATAGTTGTGGATCAAGAACAACAGTTACAAGTAATGCAACAGTATTTGTTAGTTTTTCATTGACAGTGCTGCAAAATTTGCAATCTTTTCTTTCTGACCTAATTGATTTAGTACCTCCATTTGGCGTTTCAGTTTCATAAACTAGTATAAAGTATTTGGTTAGTGGATTTGCATTTTCACCAATTGGCATCAACATAGTGATAGAAGCATAAAATGACATCTGCTGAGGGATATGCTTGAATGGATGCCTTCTTCTCATGATTTGCCTAAGCATAACTACGCCAGGCAGATTGTGTGATGGATTGAATCTTAATTTCAAGATTAAACCTTCTTTCGCTTGTTAAATGTAAGGTGACATGTGGAAGCATGGTTTAGTATCATGTCACCATAACTAGTGCATTATTGGTGTTACTTCTGCCCTTTCTTTTTTCTGGATATCAATGTGTTGATTATGTTCTTCTAGAGCACCACCGTCTCTCTCTGACAGCAATATGGAATTGTTCAATTTTGTATTCCATTTCAATCAGCTATTGACGGAACTTTGGATCTAACTTTACTCTTTTGGTGGAAAAATATAGGTGTATACCTTATAAGTTTGAAGAGACGGTAGGGAGTAGCAATTGCAATGTAGAGAAAAAGTTGCTTGTTCTCATGATTTCTTCACCAAATCGAGATGATCTTGTCTTTCCAAAGGTATCTATCTGCCCAATTTATTTGTTTCATACTTGAAGCACTGCTATCACAAGAGTATTGATCACAGCGACACCTTGTTCATGATCAGGGTGGATGGGAGAATGATGAAACTATGCATGAAGCTGCATGTCGTGAGGCCTTAGAAGAAGCAGGAGTGAAGGGAGTTCTTGGTGTAGGTTTCTCTTCCCTGCTTGGTAACAGGCATGACTCCTTGTCACTGTAATGTTCATTAAGACTAGAAATTCGTATTAAATAAATGTAGGGATTTTCTGCCTTACCATTTCCACCTGTAACTCTAGCTGTGTGGAATTTCACTTCATATTGCCTAGTGGAGTAGCAGAGAGTGGGGTTAATTGCATAATTTTTTAAAGTTTCCTATGTTTTGGAATCTGTTTGTGGTTTTATACTATTTTCAAGTGATTACAAACTGTCTCATGCATCTGCTGAAACTGAATTGCTTCTCTACACAGAATAATAACACTGGTCACCTAAACAAATCAATTTTATGTTTGTTTCAGGAAACTCCACTAGGACAATGGGAGTTCAGAAGCAAGAGCAAACAGAACAATGGCAGCCTGCAAGGTGGTTGTAGAGGTTACATGTTTGCGCTAAGGGTTACTGAAGAGCTCGACTCCTGGCCCGAGCAGGCCATCTACGGAAGGAAATGGGTGAGTTGTAACTGATGTATATCTTCATTCACCATAGGAACTACATGAAATAAGAAAGAAGCATGAAAGTAATAAAATTTGAAACTTGAAAGGCACCCACGTACTACTGATATTTGAGCGATAACGTCACCATTGAATCTTGAAACATGACATCAGTTTAGCTTACAAGTTCCATGCTTTGGTAATTATAATTGTGGACTTGAATGAAAAGAGTTCAATATATGAAAAGAGTTCATTATCATTATCGTCTCTGCAACTTCAGACATATCATCTACTATTGAAACTTGAAAAACAATTCTAGTTCTGCAATTGTGATTCAATTATTATACGTGAGGGCTTGATTTTGAACATATTGGTTGGTTTCTTTTTCAGGTTTCCATAGAAGACGCATTCAGATTCTGTCGGTATGACTGGATGCGAGAAGCGCTTAGAAAGCTTTTGACATCGCTCTCAGAGAACACAGAATATGGCCCGAGAGAAGAACTGGACGCACTTCCTCTGAGGCCAGTTATCTCAGAAGTAGGATCAGAGCATCAAATATCATCACCATCCAGCTGCTTTTCTAGTCATTCTAGTGTTCAGCAGCTTGCAGCTTGAAAAATTCATGTAGCAAATGCATTGTACACAGGGTTATCGAATCATGTCTAAATCAAATCAAAACCCTTTGTACTGCGAGTTCCCATTGTAGCATGTTTTAGACATTCGTTTGTTGTATTTCTTTGGTAATTCTGCTTAACCTGTAAATAAATCGAGGTTAATAGAAGGAACAGTTGGTTTCTCTTGTACATTTTCGTGACTTTAACATTCTTTTAAGCTTGGACAAAGACACAGCTGCTTCTGGGGATAACTATTCCCACATTAACCAAAGCAGAACAAAGCACAATCTCAAAGTCCGGGAACGATCTACATACCACGACAAGAAAATTCAAACCCCCATACGCTCCTCCCTCGAAAACATTCACTCTTTTGCTGGTTTTAATATTCCGTCTGGTTTAGTTTAACCTTGAAGGCTATGACTTAGAGAGACTGAGAGAGCATCAGATCGAGGCAAGGTGGCATTGAAAATGTGGGAGAAGAGAAAAGAATATACGACCAAATGGGAAAGGATCAAATTAGGACGACCGTGTGCTTAGTTAACTTTGCATTGTCTAGATTGCTGAACTTGTTCTGCCACTTTTATTATGAATTAGCATTCAAACTATTAGCTAGAGATTAGCTTAGCTTAGCAGCCTCCATGTTACACGGGGAGGGTTGGTCCTTTGACTACCCTATATTCTATGACCCTTTTCTTTCCAAATACATCTTTTTACTCAAATGATCTGTTTTTATTTGAACCTGGGAAGTGGAGATTCATGGGATTCACAAATGCTTTGGCCATTGTTGGAGTTTTCTTGACTTTTGGTACTTTTTCTTTCGTCAAAGACTCAAAGTACTATTCGTCGTCTTGGTTATTTGATCAAGAAGATTAGACTGAGTTGTTTCCTTAATTTGATCTCTTCTTAACTCTTGTACTTGGCTTTTTTGTTACCATTGTACCAGAGATGGTAATAGTATAGAATTGTAGTGTTTCTCCTATTTGGACTAGGAAGTTAAACTTATTTTTTTTTACCTATAACTCTCTAAGCATACACGCATGTCAATCTAGCAATCAAGACTCTAATTAATATCATTCTACATTGAAATGTAAACCCTAAAACTGAAAAGTAAAAACACAGGTTTACTGTGATATATATAGTCTCACAAACTGCTTATATCACAGTAAGCGGAACACAAGGGTTGGTCTTTTGTGCCTGGATTTCATATGGTTTGTTTTGACGCTTAATCATTGAGAAAACGATGGAAGTACCTGTTAGTTTAAGACCATGTAGCTTAGCCTATGATCAATGATACTGACTAGACTGTAATTTTTTTTCACAAAACCATCCATTTCAGATTGGAGAAAGCTTCTCTGGAGGGAATCTCTTTCTCAGTACCTGTCTGAATGAGTGAGTTGTTTAAATGAGATGGGAATTGAAGATATACTACTTCTGTCACTCATGAGTCAATAGAGATCATATCACAGTCAAATAGCAGCACATAGCTAGAATAAAATTTGCCAAATGTCTAAAAAGAATACACTGTTAGATTTTTAATGCTTGATATCTTTGAATAATGGTACTACTAAATCACCAATAAAGCCTGCTTAATTTGGCCAATATCACAGACCCACCTACTTAAATTCAGAGTTCTGTCCATCACCGAGGGCCAATTTCTAGCTCTACTTGGAGCTTTTGATGACTTTGTTGATCATGATCTTTCATGCACTGTAGTATTTTAATTATTTTTAAGTAGGTTATTTATCTATAACATACATATATATGCTGTAGATGATATATATAATGGCACATAATATAATGTATAACGTGAAAAGGTTCATGTTAGATTTTGAAGTCTCTCGGAAGGCCATTGTGATTGCCTCTAGACCATTAGGCCATTGAATTTTCAGGACCTGGAAGAAAGCTAGGTAGACATGAATATACCTATAGATTACAGAAGCCAACGTGTTAACCCACTCCAAGTCTTCAAACTTTTTATCAACTTGCAGTGTTTGTTTTCATAAAACAATTCGTGACCTTCAGGGCTTGATGAGAAAATAGTAAGAGTGTATGAGTATGATTGTAGTGAAGTTTTACATAGTTTGATCTCAGTTTTATTTACATTGTCGATTCATTTCAAATGGTATAAATTTACACCATTGATTTAGTTGATTTACATCGAATATGGAATACGAATTATATATAGTTAGCCATATATTTTGTTGGTGGGAAGACATCAAATTTTGATTGTTTGGAAATGAAACTATAACGCTTTTTGGAAATGAAAATATAACGTACAAGGTATCCAAATAAAATGGGTTAATTGATACCTATTTTCTATTTCGTACGTATGTGTCTTAATTTCATGTTACAACAAGGCCATGCAAAAGAAAAGAGGTTCCGGATTTGTATTTGAAGTTTTGAAGGATGAGATGGAAGACAAGAAAGATGCTTGGATCTAAACTACCACCTTAAATCCTTAATAATCTACACTAAGCTGACTATTTGTCTTCATTGATTAAGGTTATGAGGTGTATAGAATCTTTTAGTACCTTTCTTTCTAGTTTTTTGTTGTTGTCCACAACTGGAATCAACTAATTGAGTTGATATTCATCTTGAACATTCTTGTATTTCATCGATCGATCTTTGTATTGAAATGGTATGATTCATAATAAGACTTAGAGAATCTCACGTATTCATCTTCGACATTTTTGTATTTCACCTTTGTGTTTAAATGATAGGATTCCTAATAACGCTTCGAGAGCTTTATCTTTAACATTGTAAACATTGGTTGCCCTAAAGAATTCTAAATAAAATTTTTTTCCCCTTTCCAAAATTCTGTCAAATGGATTTACATATTCTGTGTAGCGAAAGGACAATTAGCAATGCACGGGGTCCTCCATTTGGTCAAGTCTCACTAGCTTAGCTTAAATGTAAAATTAACAAAAACCGTCTAATATCTAGTAGTTTGTTTATTAAGTAGATAGGTCTTTATAGTGATTGTTTTGTTCAAAAAAAGCAAGGTCCTTTGTGTCCCAATCTCACATGCAACCCAACATGGCTTTCCCTCATTTGGAGGTCTATATGTTCATATTCATGAGCAACAAACGATGCTCCTCCAATTCTTCAAGGGAAAAAGCCATTTCCATGGAATTAAACAGGTTAGAAAACGAAGCCTTTTGGTTTCAAAGTTTGGGAAAGGGGTGTGGAACATATCATTATATTAAGCTCAAAATTTGGATGCACGTGGGTTGAGATAATTATATTCCAAGTACGTAAAAGTCTCCATATGCATTGTATTAAGAGTAACATGATGATCTATACGTTTGTTTCCCAATTTCTATCTCTTATATATATATATATATATATATATATATATATATATATATATATATATATATATATAAGGTAAAAAATATGTTATCCTATCATCATATCATATTTTAGAGCAAAATTTATAATTGAATGGCAAGATTATATATAGAGAGACTCATTTCTAATATTAGCCATCATCCAAAGAATTCTACATTCTAGCCGATATAATTAAGCTTATATCGAAGATATCGTAAATCTCTATCATCAAAATGTTTGTTTTAATTTAAGAAAAAAGTGTCAAATTACGCGTTGATGAGATTTGTTGAGTAGTTTAATTGATATATACATTGTTGAATGCATGAAATCATATTTAATTTGTTTTTCTATAAATCAAATATAGATATATATCAAAATATAATCGATCTAACTGATACATCTAACTAACTGACGATATTAATTTAGTTAAATTCTTACAACACAAGTGTCGCCGATCTTCTCTTAATGAAACTTTTTAATTTTCAAACCGTTTTTCATTATTTTAAAATTACATGCAATATGCATAAAACTCAGTCAATTGATATTAGTGCATGCACCATATGGTGATTAAAAATGAGAAAGGTGGTGTTAAAATGCCTGTACGTATAATTGCATAGGGATGACCAATGATGGGTACTGACAGTTTGAATGATCATATGCGAATGAATATTGATAATTAGATATTTTTTTTTCATGTATTGAGCAATCATATGGTGCATGCAGCAGGTTAGTCTTCTTTTAATTTGCAGAGAATGCAGCAGAGCTTTTCGATCGGGGTTTGGATTAAAGCTCTTCTCATGACGCGTGCATGCTCATAATATACCGGTGATTTGATTACTACCACAATAATCCATGATTAAATTGATTAACTAGTACTACATGATGATCATATATTCAACTGCTTAAGACTTCTCTCTAGCTTCCTCTCAAGCTCACATGCGAGCAAACTTTAGCGGTTAGATATGATGCTCAGAACTTTTGGTCACTACCTACTATTTAATCCTAATTATAATCAACTTCATAATTAACTACATTAGCTTGCAAAAAGTTATATATTGAATCACCCAATTAATAATAATGGCAATTAGTTGCTAATCATGCATCCTGCATATGTAAACTTGAACTAATAATATTGTAATACTCGTATCTCTTGTTCCACAGATCAGAAACCTAATCAAGAATTTCCAGGAAAAGGAATGAGATCCTGTGATGATGATTTTTATTTCCTATGTTGACATTGTGATCATTTGTTTTCAAACTGCAGGTTAGCATTTTTGGTTTTAAGAATATCGATTTTAGAGTTTCGTATTAAAATGATATGTTTCTGGAGCTAGCGAACGTTGTAGACTTGTGTAATTGTCACAATATATCTTATTCATTTTGGTTGAGTTTGCAAGTTCATATATCTCTAACCTAAAACATGTTTAATGAGTATAAATTTTTGTATGCTCAAAAGGTAAGCGCACAACCAACAAATCCAACATCAATCAAAAGGATGAAGACGAATCAAACAATATTGAAGGAGCTAGGAGATTAAGGTTTTTGCGTTCTGCGAGCTAGTTAGGGAGTCTTGCAAATTAAACAAACCATGAAGGAGGAGATCACAGTCAGCTGCTTGAGCAACAAAGAAGAGGTGAACTGTGAATTCGAAGGCCATGGCCAGGGTGCCCTCAGCCATGGATGATTCGATTATGGCATGAGTTTATGATGTCAAGCACAGAATATGGCCCCAATAATTTCATGCGTGAGTGACTCATGAGATTGCTCATCATTTGCGCGCTGATGAGAAATTATACTTTGTTTCTCCCCTCCAGGGCAACCCTGGTAATTAATAATCAATACTCTAACATCTTAATCAAACATAATTAATTAGTCGATAAATCTCCTTATTTAAACCCCCTAACATGCAACACCCTACAATCATTCCCTTACTTACTACTACTACTACTACTACTGCTCTATCCAAATTCCAGACAAACCAAACTAAGACTACTGTCCTTTTCTCCAACCCCAACCTCTCTCTCTTATTTTCCATCATGGAGTACTTCATGACCAACTCACCGTCAAAAGGCGGCAACTCACCCTCCTCCTCTTCCTCAAAGTCCAAGAAGAAACCTCAGCAACAACAACCTCAGCAGCAACAGCAACAACAACAGGAGACGAGGTTCCTCGGAGTGAGGAGGAGGCCATGGGGCAGATACGCCGCCGAAATAAGAGACCCTTCCACCAAGGAAAGGCATTGGCTCGGAACCTTCGACACCGCCGAGGAAGCTGCCTTGGCCTACGACCGAGCCGCCCGCTCCATGCGTGGCTCCAAAGCCAGAACCAACTTCGTCTACTCCGACATGCCTCACGGCTCCTCCGTCACCTCCATTATCTCACCGGACGAATCACAGCGCGACATGTCTGCCTTCTTCACCGCTCCTCTCCAACCCCAAACGCAGATGATCACCACCCACAACAACAACAACAACAACAACAACCACCACCACCAGCAGCAGCCATTTTTCACTCAGGACCCGTTTGAAGCCTACCCGTTTTCTGGCGGGTCGTATGGCTCTTATGGACCCGGGTCGGGCTGTGGTAATGGTGATGGAGCCGGGTCTCATGACAATGAGCTGCCACCTTTGCCTCCAAGTGTCTCCTCCACTTGTTATGGGCCTGGGGAAGTTATGGGCTCAGACTTTTACGGGTTCTCCGAGCCCACTACTACACAAGGCTTTGATTCCATTGCCAGTGGGTCGTACATGGGCTTTGACTCGAATGAGTTTGTGCAGCACAGCCCACTCTTTGGGAGCATGCCGCCGGTAACGGATTCCGGTATCGATGGGTTTGATCTAGGCTCATCATCTGCCTATTTCTATTGACCATGTTGTTATACTTTTCAATCACTTAATCGTCTAATCTTCAAGTGTGCTATTTTGTTTTCCTAATGTCTCTTACTTGCTTTGTGTCGTGTTGGGGGCTAAAGCCTAAACCCTAAAGGCAATGGTGTCATGATAATATATATTGTACTGGATATGACCGTTATATAAATTTTGAGAATTTGAGTTTCTTGGAAAGTGAAAATCTTGATTTTTGACTAATGTATTGTGTTTGTAAGAAATTTTGATGGTACCGGAATTTCATGCATAACTTGTATGGCTAAAAGACAACCAAATGGTAATAATCTTTACATGGTCTACGATGCATATTTTTGTGATCCTTTTGATCCGCTCTAAACTGCAAACATATTTTCCGGTTATAAAATAACTTATGTAACTTATGCACGAATCGAATATGTAACTCGTTTTAAATGACTTTAAGGACTTTACAATGCAAACCATAGCCTTTTTCCTTACCCTATATGGTAGCCTAACATGCAATAAGAGTATAGGTGTTTCTCCCCGTTACATCAACAACAAGAAAACATCAAACGATTCGAGCTCAAAAGAATAGTGACATATTAAACCTTGATATAGCCTAAAACCAAAACAAAACCCTAATAATAATAAAAATTGAGAACAATTCATCACAAACCACTGAACATGCAATAAGAGAGTAAAGAGAAAGAAAAACTGCAAATAAATCAACACAATTTTGGTCATATTCTATCAAATCAGTAATCTTTTGGTTCGATAACAGTTGCACCCCTTACATTGTAGCATGTTTCTTTTTACAATGGATTGCCCCTAATGGCCGGCAAATGCGTCAAAGCGAAAGAAAGACTGACGTCCCGGTGTTCCTTATCAGTCCTGGTCAAAATTCAAAAGTAAAACACGTACAAACACAGGTGGCTCTCAACTCCCCAGTCCCAACAGAGAGATGATTCTGACGACGCAATCCAATGTGCACATGTCGCAGTCGTCGTCGTCGTTGCCACCGCAGAGACGCAAACACGGCAATTGGAAAATGTAAGTCAGCCCCCAGCAAATTTAATAATAAATCACAATGAAATTGGAATCAGTCTTTGCCCATGAATATTTCAAAGCAAATGCATGCTCAACCTTTCACCACATTCTTACTTTGACTACTTCTTAATCGATTTCTCAAGCTAAATTGTATGTAATTGTACTGTACTGGGGTCAAGTCAAACTGAAGACCCAGCTACCACATATGAAAGCTGCAGGGTTTAAGCTTCTTGGGTTTTCAATGTTTCAGTAAAAGAATATGAAAGTTTTGAGCTTTTCTCTGATTGTCACCTGTGTGAGAAAAATTCGACTGGGGCCATAATAAATACAAGGATATCGTAAATACAAAATAGAAGGACCATTAGGAGGACTATCAAAGTCTTCAACTTGGCGTTTCTGGTTTCACTTGCAATCTCTTCCTTCTTCTGACGTTGTCAGAGAACCAAAGCTGTGCTCTCTTGCCGTTTGGTTGATGAAACCTAGAGATCAGAGTAGTTATATTTTCCATCTTCTTGCCACAGTGTGGAGAACTCAAACAGAGGCTCTAAGAGGAATTTGAAAGATACAACTGGGGATATCAATTTCCAGTGTCATAAATTTGGTCAACAAATGAGGTCAGGAACTCACTTGGAACTTTCTCTCTGATTTAGTTTTGTGTATTAGTACTTTGGGATTTGTTTAAATAGTGTGTTTCTGAAATTGAAGTTTTCGATTATATACATGCTTGAAAGTACTGTCTAAATTCTGCTAATTGTGATGTAACTATGTAAGACATGATCGATTTGTGTGGATGAAGGAAATATAAAGAACTGGTTATTAAGAAGCGGACTAGAGTGGATTAGCTTTTAGTCTGGAACTCATTTTAGTTTCTAGGCAGATTTTGGGTTTTCCCAACAGCCATTACTATTCAATTTATCTTGTTTAAGTCGATCATATGAAACATCCATGTAGTGCATTAGATTTACTTCCGAGTTCTTATGTATGTAAATTACTTCATATTTGTAGGATTGCTCGTCTGATACCAATATAACTGTGTGGGGGCTATGTCATAATAATGAGAACCTAGTGACACTTGGAATAGATATCATACATTTAGCAGAAACTTGAAAATGTCTGGACTGGACTTCAGTATCGAAATGGGGGACGTAGGAATTGCAGTACTACAGGAATTATGGAATAAGGTGGCGTTTCAGACCATGGGGCTTGTCAGCGAAACAAGGGATGTGTTGTTTGAAAAGGACAGCTTTTTGGAGTTCTCCAGGAGCATTTCCGAGCTGAATATCCTCCTCAGCAGCTTAAATGCCCAGAAGGTTGAGAATGCACTAGGTTTAGAGTCCACGAGAGAGGTTTTGACAACATTGAACCAGCAATTGAAGAAAGCAAGCAAGATCATCAAGGATTACAAATATGGAAGCCGCCTCCGTCTCTTGCTTAAATCTCACTCTATTCTCTTGCAGATGGAGCATTTAGCTAAAGATATTGCCAAGACTATCTCCTCATTTCAGCTGGTCAATCTTGATACTGCAATGAACTTGAATACTATGACTAGCCAGATCATCAACAATCTGGGATCTATGGAATTCAGGTCAGCAGCTGCAACAGAAAAAATTGCTTCCGAGATGGAGAGTTCATTATCAGAAAATATGAAGAATAGAGAGAATGCTAAAAAGCTCCTGGAGAAGATTGCCGAAGCTGTTGGTGCTAGGCCAAGTGCATCTTTGGTACAAAATGAGTTGGCACTTCTGAAGCAAGAGAAAGAAGAGATGGAAGCTCTAAAAATGCAGGCAGAGGCGCTTCAGCTATCTCAACTGATTGAGTTCCTTTACAGTACCGATGTCGTCACAAGGCCAGTTGATGAGGAAACAGCTTCTACTCACCACCAGTTATACCCGATTGGTTCATTCATATGCCAATTGTGCACCAAGATGATGACAGACCCAGTAGCAATTCACTGTGGCCACAGCTTTGAGAGGGAGGCGATTCAGGAACACTTTAGACGAGGAGAGAGGAACTGCCCCACCTGCAGACAGGAACTTTCATCTCTAGATCTCACTCCTAACCTTTTGCTTCGGAACTCTATAGAAGAATGGAATGAGAGAGACATGGACTTCAAATTCCAAGCTGCAGTGGCTGGAATCAAATCCAGTGACCATTCACAACAGGATATAGCCTTGGAGGATCTGCAAATTTTCCTGGAAAGGCCTAGATATGTGACCAAAGCTGCAGAGGAAGGACTTGCAACAAAGTTGGTGGTAATCTTAAAAGATGATAGGGTAAATGCTGGTGCAGCATTGAAATGTCTATACTATCTATCCAACAATGATGATCAAAAGGTAGAAGAAAAAAATATTGGATATCTTGTTGCTTAACCCAAATCCATTTCAATATTTAATATATTCTAAATGTATGTGGTCTTGTTGCTTCAACTTTCAGGAAACTATTGTCTTAGCAGGAGGAATTCGCAGAATAGTGAAACATATCTGTAAAGGTGGAAATGAATGCTATGCCCTCGCAGTCTTGTTGAAGTTGTCTGAAAAGGAAAGCCTTGCAGAAAAGATGGGAAATACAAAAGATTGTATTCCCCTTGTGGTTTCTTTACTCCATATAGATAACCCAGATGTGTCTCAAAAAGCTAGTAAGGTGCTGCAGAACCTCTCCTCCAACGTCCATTTTGTTGTCAAGATGGCTGAAGCAGGACACTTCCAACCTTTTGTAGCTTGCTTCAACAATGGTAAATGATATGCTTGATGTCAACCCTAAATTATGTTCCTTTCTACTCTTGCACACACAGTCATCCACAAGTTGTGTCATAACGACAATAATCTCCTTTTGTTTTATCAGTGCATTTTTAATTTTGTCTCATTTTGCAGCGGCAGGGGAGACCAGAACTCTTATGGCTGCGGCCTTGGTGAAAATGCAACTGAAAGAGAATAACATTGATGACTTAAGAGAACAGCAATTCATCCACAATCTAATTCAGATGCTCTCTTCCAGCTCCCCAGCATCCAAATCGGCTTGCCTAAAATGTATCAAGAAACTTGTAGCCCACCACAAGATTGTAGAACGCCTTCTGGAAGACGCTGTCACCATACCACATTTGCTTGGTCTCATCTCATTTAACAGGTTTGATCCACAATTGAAACAAGGAGCTGCTGAGATTCTTGCTAAACTGATTGGAGACAGTGAACAATTTGAGCAACCAAAGTATCAGGGCTTGCAAGAGCTGCAATCCAAGCACAATGTTAGTTTACTGTTGGAGATTATAACCAGTGCTGAAGATCAGACCAAGATTCAGTTTTTACACCTACTCGTTGAGCTAAGCTCTAAATCAGAGATAACCCGTGATTTGATACGAACAGACAACGATGCAATTGTTCAACTCTTTTCATCCCTTTACAGTGACCATCCCGAGGTGAGAAGGTGCGCAATGAAACTTATATACTGCATATCCGAAGGTCATCCTGATGGAGTTCCACTACCGACATCCCCTGAAAAAGAAACAGCCATTACCAACCTAGCATCCATCCTCATAAATTCACCAGATACTGAAGAAAGGTCTGCGGCTGCAGGTATTATCAGCCAGCTTCCTCGGAATGATAGTAGCATTGATGAGATACTCCGAAAATCGGATGCACTGAAAGCCATTCATGGGGTAATTTGCAGCATGGATGATGATATTAGTGGGAACATAGGATCTTCCGACCTAGGCACATCTCTACTAGAGAATGCTCTAGCAGCCCTGTTGCGCTACACAGAACCCTCCAAACCTGATCTCCAGAGGCAATTGGGAAAGCTTGAACTATACCCATCACTAGTTCGTGTACTGACACGTGGCAGCTCACTAGCTAAGCGGAGAACAGCAACTGCACTTGCTCAGCTATCCCTATCCACTAGCCGGTCATTCTCTGACGAAAACATCATGCCACAACAAACCAAGCCCTCCATGCCCTTCTTTCTCAAGAATGTCTCCAGTATGTGGTGCTGCTCAGCATCATCACATAATTACAGTTCATGTTCTGTTCATGGTGATGCTTGTTCACCAAGAGATGCCTTCTGCCTGGTCAAGGCTGATGCTGTGAGGCCACTAGTGATGACTTTGAGTGACACAGAGTCGGGTGTGGCAGAGGCAGCTCTAATGGCACTTGAAACTATGCTAATCGATCACAGCAGACGACCACAGTCAACTGCTGCGATTGTGGATAGCCAGGGTGTGGCAGCCATTCTACAAGTCTTGGACAAGGGATCTGTATCTGCCAAAACCAAAGCCTTAGAGCTCTTTCAGAAGATTCTATTACATACAAAGATTGGTGGACCTCTAATGCAGAAGTTTGAGAGGATACTTATCCAACTTCTCAGCGATGATGACCTCAAGAAAAAAGCAGCTTTGACACTGAGGCAAATGGAAATCATCCCAGAGCAGTCGTCATACTTCTGATCTCGTAATTTAACAGGGTTGTTGCTAGAGAATTTCTATCCCAAGATGCGAGCTTCTTGCCAGCAACCGGGGACAGATTGTAGATACATGTATAATACCATTGATTTGATTCTTTTGCCAGTTTTGTCTTGTGCAGAAGCTGCACCCGGTATGTAGATCAACCCAAGTATAGCATAGCAATTCTCATGATAGGCTTTAGCCATAAATGTTGAAAAGGCACGAGTTGTGATAGCAATAGCTTTAGCTAGTGTACTTTCTCATACTTCTGAATACAGTTTCATTCAATACATTTGCTCTATCTTGTCATGGATTCACGTCTCTTGTTATTACCACACATTTTCTGTTACATAAATATTTAGATTGTATTACCATTACCTGTAATATGGAGAAGTAGTATTTTGAGGAGACGCAAAATTTTATAAAATGTTATGTTCTTTGAGGTAAGGTTATAATACCAGTAGGATTATAGGCGATTTACATTTTCAAAGAGATAGATATTGAGAGGCTGTACTGAATATTAGGAATTGAAGGAACAAAGGTGACTGATTCTCAGAGAAACATTGCTATATTTGTCATGAGGGGCAAATAACACTCAGATATATATAGCTAGGACTGGATTTGGCTGTTGACCATTATATGGTGAAGCAAGGGCCACGAAAAAGCCTACCTGATTCCTATATAAGTTCAGCGAAAGCAGATTCATCGATCTTGAAAGACAAAAATCTCGAAGTATTATCCATAATCCATCCCTATAGTACCTGAAGCAAAATGGCTTCAAGATTAGCGGTACTACTTTCTTATTATCATATCTATATAGTGCATTTCCTTGTTTCTTTTGCCTAAGTGTTTTTTTTTTGGGCTGATTTCTGAAATGATGTATCTGTTGATGCATGCAGAACTACTGCAGATCAGTGGTGACCCAGTTGGGAGAAAAGCGGTCGTTTGCAACCTCATCCATTCCCAAGATGAAACCAGCAACCGTACCTATTTCTTCTCTATCAGACACAGAAAAAAAGTTACTTGACAAAGTGGAAAGAAGGTATTCGACCCTAATTCCTTGGATAAATGCAACATATCTATTGTTTGGGGGAAAAAAAACTTTTATCAAAAGTAACTAAATAAAAAATTAATACACAAAAACGAAAAGCACAACAGAGATTCCATCTAACCCCAATTAAATTCAAAAACAGGTTATATTTTTTTAATTATGTATTAACACACCGTAGCCTTACCCTATATTAATGTGATACCCTATATTAATATGATAATATATATATATATACAGGGCTGTCCTTATGAGGGGTGAGTTGGCACCCATTTGGATATTAGCCGGAATGCTCATGGCGGCAGTGGGAATGGCGGGTCACAGTGCAAAACAACAACTGGTGCATGCCCCCGCCGTCAACGTACGTAAGAGTAAGAGGGAATCGGTACCGGAGGTGGAAGATCCCGATGCTGTCGTCGGCTCTGCTGATAAGTTCATCAACAAGTCTTTCCTCAGGAAAGTCGCTCATAGCCAGGACGCTAGCAAAGCAGTCCACGACCCCTCCCGCCCTAACCCTTTTACTGCGTACGTCCATTTCTACCTAGCTAGCTACCTCAGTTCTAGTGCTACAATATGTTTCTTTTTACATTTGTAACTTACTGCTGGTTCATAAGCTTTATATATGGAGGGTGTTGGTTGATGCTTGCAGGCCACGCAAGGCGGAGACGCTCAAGTCCGTTGGGGTGGAGCCACGCAGTCGCATCTAATTGACATGATTCAGAACTCTCCGTCCTTCTATCTGACCGATATGATTATATATATACGTCTTCATTTCTCGAGTCTCTGAGAGTCAAAGCATTAATTTTTTTTTTTCCTAATTTTGATGGGAGTAATTTGTATATAGCATTTCCAATGATTGGTTCTCCTTTGTCCATAGTTTTCTGTTTGATATGTATAAATTTGTATGTCTTGATCACGAGGCCTCCCTGATCACTACAATGATATCAGAGACGAGAGCCTTAGTTCAATTTTGCTATGTTTCCATGGTTTGTAATTCTAATAAAACAGAGACCCCATTCCTTGATATTGTAGTTATATAATATATGCTTGTCTCCATGACCTAAGTACTATCTCTATACAAATAGGTAATGGAAATAAAGACAAAACACAAGTCACTAATAACCAGCAGTTGAGATAAGCATACGTTATTATGACTGGATGATCTCCACAGATCTCAACTCATAATTCTATAACTAGCAGCTTATGAATTTAGCTAGAATTAGTCCATAGCAAAGGAAGTTTCAAGTTATATAGATAAGTTTCAAATGCTAGCTATCTGATATAAGTCATGACACTGCTGGGTGATTTACAAATAGAGTCGCCAGAACCAGTTCAGAGGAAGAAAAGAAGCAGTCTGAGAAAACTTGGTAAAGAGAAGTCTCAGAGTTACAGTTGAAATATTGAAAAGTCCGCTCAAATAAGTAACCGATAATGGCATAATGCTACAGACCCTCTAATCTAAACCTAATGAACCCTATACCTTCCAAACTAAACATAATCATTTCGAAGTTCCACACACCCAAACAAACAAAACCACAAATTGCGCTACTGATTGATTTTTTTATTTTTTTATTTTTTTTTATTTTTTTATTTTTTAAACACAAGAACTGAAAAGTACTTTTATTGCTTGAACTGACCTTGAATTAAATCCAGTTATCATCAGAAACTGAAATCTGTCGTAATTGTAATCCGGGTAATCCCACATTTTCAACAAAGCTCTCTCAGCACCTGCCGCATGAACCAGAAGGGTGGCAACACTGTTTGCCTTGCCCGCCTGGATACATCCTTATGCTACAATTAGTCACAGCATATCTTACAGATAATACAAGACATTAAATTTCATCTATCTCATCAATCTGAAGCAAAGCACAAAAGTCAAATAAAATTTTTAGATCAGATTAACGCCTTTATCATACTGCTAATTAACATTAATCATACAGTTCCATTTATTCAATAATATACAATTCCAGTCTGCAGATGATGAACTACTACAACAAGAAAGAGCTACGTAGAGATTATAGAGTCAGGATAACATAGCAGTCCTGAAACAAGCATTGGATAACTGATGCATATCCTGATTCAAACAATCTCCTGAATCTGCTCTGATGCAGCATCCTCATAGTTGGCAATTTGGCATTTTCGATATGGTGAACAACTGTTAGTACAAAACCACAACAATATATTACCCAAACATACAGTAGGAGAGATCCTCTGCAAGAATCAGTTATAAAGTGGACTATGGATAATTCACGAGTTTAGGACAGATATTAACTTTGGACACAGTTTCAAATTTCCAAGTGAAATTGAAAAATATCTATTTCAAATAGTCATTTCACTTCGGGCTGAATCTTTCAGCCACGCTAATAATACAGGATCAACTTTATCCTTCGACAACAAATCAACAATCAATTCCATTGTTGATGCATCTCCAGAGAAACCCCTCTCACACATTTCTTCAATAAGACTTGTAGCCCTCGATGTCTCTTTGTTATTGATAAAACCTCGGATAATTGTGTTATAGGTACAGTTATTCGGAGAACAGCCTTTTTGTTCCATTTCTCTAAGCAACTCTTCTGCTTCAACTAAGAGGCCTGCTTTGCAAACTCCACTGATCATTATGTTATATGTCTTTACATTAGGCTGAACTCCTTTTGGTGATAAACCACGGAAAAGATCTTTGGCAGACTGAACTTCACCAGCTTTGCACAACCCTTCAATGATAATATTGTAAGCTACAATATCTGGTTTCAACTTGTTCCCTTCCATCTCTCTAAGCAATTCAATTGCATTAGAAAGTTGGTTGTAACAGAGGCCATCAAGTATAATACAATAAGTTTGAACATCTGGAAATTGGCCACAATCTTGCATCTCAGAGAACAACTTTTCTGCTTCTTGTAGCCTTCCCGTTTTATTTAAACCATCAATTAGAGTGCTATAACTAACGGTATTAGGAACAAGTCCCCTGAGAGGCATTTCCTTGAAAATCTTGTAAGCCTTATTGATCTTTTTCTGCTTGCAATATCCGTTAATCAATATGTTACAGCTTTGAACATTAACCATGGAGCCCTTGGAAACCATTAGATCAAAAACTCGTTTCGCCTCGTCCATTTCTCCTCGCAAACAGTGACCATCCATAAGGGAACTGTATGTAATAGTGTTAGGTTCAATTCCTCTTTGAACCATAATCTGAACTACACTTTTGGCTTGCACGACCCTCCCTTCCTTACAAAGTGCATCAATCAGGACACTAAAGATGAATACATCTGGAAAGATACCCTGACTCGCCATTTCATTCAACAACCTCGTAGCTTCTTTCCAGTTGCCTATATTGCAAACTCCTTGAATCAATGAGGTGTAAGTAACAACGTTGGGAGCAATGCCTCTACCAATCATCTCTGCAAAGAGGTTCTTTGCTTGGTCAACTAGTGTATCTTTGCCCAGGCTGTCAATGATGGTGCTATAGGTAAATATGTTAGGCTCGCATCCATTTTCTTCCATCTTGCCAAGTATCTGAATAGCTGCAGTGTTGTTTCCGATCGCGCAAAAGCCCTTGATTAGTGTGCTGAAAGTAACCACATTGGGCTGGCAATGACCCCCCACCACCATTTTGTTGAAAAGCCGTGCTGCATCAGCCACTCGATTTCGGAGAACAAAGCCGTGGATAAGAGTGTTGAAGGTAGGCACAGTTATATGAAGACCCAACTTGAAGAAGTGGGCCAAGACAGACAATGCATACTCCATTTGGTTCAAATGACAGTAGCAATTCATGGTAATGTTGAGAGTATAAGCATCAGAAGCGATTCCGACGAGACCCATTTGTCTATTTAAAGAGAGGACTACTTCAAATTGTTTCAATTTGACAAGTTGGCCCAATACCTGATTGAAACGGACAACAGACGGCAGAGGACGTCTTTGAAGCATTTCGTCGAACACTTTCAAGGCATCCTCAACATTACTCACTCTAGGCTCTAAAGGTCGATTTCCTAGATGGGTTTCTCTAGAGTTGCTTGGCTTTGTGGATTTGGAATGAAACAAAGCAGCAACAAGGGTAAAGTGAAGAAATGGCATACCTCTTGTGCTACTGTTGCTGCTATAAGAGTCCCAACAAGAGAAACCCAGAACTGATTTGCACATCATCTTCATCAATTCTTCACTCAAATCAACAAACAGCTTGGAATTTTGGATTTTGCTAGAAAGAAAGACAAGAAGAAGATTCAGTTCCTACAATTTTCTTTTTGAGAATGAATCCAAGGCTTTGTTTTGTTCCGTCTATCAAAACAAACACAAAGCAAACGTTTCCTCGATTGCTAAATGCTAGAGGAAGTGTTAGTTGGCCCAAATAACCATAAGCCCCAAACTTTTTAACCTAGGCATCAAAAACGTCATGACAGGTCCAGTTAAATTTTTTGGGTAAAAGTAACTTTTTTGTTCGGAACCTTTCGCTGAACAAAAAAGAACATGAACATGAACACTCATGAGGGTGTCTCTGTGATGGCCATCGTAGGTAATCGAATAAGTCGGGAGGGTTATTGGTTTCAGTCCGGTTCTTCTCTTGATATGGTCAGGAAATGCTCTAGGGTTTTCTTCTTTTATTTTTATTTTTTTTATCTAGTTTTGTTGCATGTAAGGCAGCTTTTTTATGTTTCTATGTGGTATTAGGCCGCCAATAGCTTCCTTTGGATAGCTCATTTTCGTCGATGTCCTTCTGGGCTGAGATATGCTAATGTAACATTACTATGTTTTAATGGATTGACCCCCAATTTCTTTTAACAAAAAAAATTAGTTTGTGCGGAACACCTTGACAAGTTCTAAAAGTATGCTGAATAATTTTTGCTCTTTCTTTATTAAAGATTCAAATATGATTTGGTGATATAACAAATTTAACTTGGAAAATAATTATCGGCAAGAAATTAAAGATGTTTTCAGTGGAATGTTTCACCGAAAAGTAGGAAAGGGAAAATCTACATCATAGCAGCCGAGGAGTGAGCGAGGAAGGTGTGCGTGTATCGTAGTTGTGCAAGAAGAGAGAAAGAGAGACCTTATTAGAGTCCTAATTTGGCAAGAGACTATTTTAGACATAGTGAAACCTGCGTTCAACAAATGTCGTGGGAAAGTCTCTTACGAGTTTGATATGTATAAATTTGAAAGTCTCCTTTGTCCATAGTTTTCTGTTTGATATGTATAAATTTGTATGTCGTGATCATGAAGTTGTGCAAGAAGAGAGAAAGAGAGACCTTATTAGAGTCCTAATTTGGCAAGAGACTATTTTAGACACAGTGAAACCTGCTGTAAACACGAATAATCTGCGACAAATGCAAGAACAACACGTGTACAAAAAGAACATAATTTTATTGATATGAATGCGGGTTACAACTCTTTGTGAATCCTCTGATTCAACCTCCTAGTTTGGGTTTTACTCAAGGGTGCCAAAGCACTTGTTCTTGAGATGAGATTGGTCACAAGAAATTTAGTCAAGTGACGTGTGTTTGGGATTTGGATTTGGGTTTGGTGAGGAACTAGCTATTTGGGGGGTTTGGTAGTTCTTCACAAGTTTGTGGGAGACTTCTGAGCTCTCGGGAGTAATTTTTCTCTCTTGTCGGAAGTCCTCCTCTTGATATGAGAGGGGGTATTTATAGTGTCAACACTATTTCATTTATGGTAGGTTTTGAAGACACCACTTTGATTGTCATTCCTTAACAGTAATAACTAAATCAATCAATTTTAATGATTAATTCAATTTATTATTGTTAACATAAATAAATCAATCAATCTTAATTGATTAATTTAATTACAACTGATAAGGTATAACTAATTTGATTAAATGTCTACTTTCCATTCCGATGACCAATTTAATTTGATTGACGTTCGATCAACGGCTGACATTTAACATTTGCTTTCAGACGAGATTCGACGATTTAGTTGTTGACTGACCATTTGCGTGTCGCCATGTGGCATCTCCGAAGACTTTTCAACTTTGCCAACTCACGAGCCACGTATGCAATTTGTCGGGCCCACTTGTTGTTTGACAATTCAACAATTATTATTTATCGTTAAATTTTATATGTCTACAAATGCCCCCACTTCAAGGTGCGTCGTAGTCATGCTGTTGTCGCGTGTCGAAGGTGCGACTTGAAGTCCGTGCTTTTAAGGTGGACAATTTTGAGCCAACTTCTTGGGCTCCAGTGTGTAGGATTTTTTTTTCCACGGGGAATTCCCAAATTTGTAAGGACACCCAAAAATTTGGAAGGGTTCCTTATGCTTGTTGGGATTCTTTGGACCCGTGTAAGGTTCCCAAATTTGCAGAGATTCATCAATTTTGTAGAGAATCTCAAATACTTTTGACGCAATTCGGTAAAGATTTCCGAGTACCAAATGCATATGGAAAGAAACCTTAGACATATTTTCGGTCCGATTTGATCGATTGTTTGCGAGATTTCCACCGTTCAATTAATTTTGGTACCAAATGAACTGGCACCATGTGGCGGGAAATCTTTGATTCCCTCCATAATTTTCTGGTTTCGACTACGAAATTACTTAGGCAGTAACCCTATGACTCCAATATAAATTAGGGCTCTCGATCCGAAACTTTCACCATCTCATACTCTGCAGCCGCTACTGTCTGAAATTGTCAGTACCCTCTTTTCTCTCTACTTTATTTATGTAATTTGATCACCGATCGGTGGGTTTCAGTTTGCAACCCCTTCCTTGCTTATTTTATTTTATTTGTTTTGCAGGTTGCAGAGTGCTTTTGACTTGTTTCCCTATCGTCAGCAGAAGAAGCTTTTTGTAACAGTGAGGTACTACTTGAGTACTTGAGGTTGAGAAGATGAAATCCCCTTTTTTATATTAATTCTTTGACACACTGACAATGTTCCCATGACTTCCTTTGCTGCAACTATTGATATTTTAGGAGTGAATAACCTTTCTCACGTGGGTATCTTGAATGTCAGAGTAAAGACTTTGTTTTCAAGCCGCACAGTTTTGTCGACTTTGCCCCCAAATCCTAACTTCGACTTCTTTTTGTTTTTTTGTTTTTTTCTTTTTTTTCAGGGAAGAATAAAAGTACCGAGGGCATTTTCTTCTTTTCATTTTTTTTGTTATGACACCAATTCCATGGCGTACTCACCGTTATCTTATAGAATAACCCTGCATGGTAGTCATTCTGTGGGCAACATGAAATATTTCACTAGATTATTGTATCAATTTTCCTCACCTCCAACTTGTCTGATTGCATTGATTATCTGATTTATTTGTCATCTTTTTTTTTTCAGAATTTTGGTGGCGACTTGAAGATCGTGAACACCTAACCACTTGATTCTTTTCACGTTTTAGGCGTGGAGGGATCGCTCAAAGTGTTTAGGCTTTGCCTTTTTTTGACATATTTCATTCCACATGGCGTTTTTCAAGAGTTTCAAGAAGGGCACAATCACCATTCTTGAAGATATCGACG
>NC_020494.1:20666245-20668652 GCF_000184155.1 Fragaria vesca subsp. vesca | reverse complement strand
AAGGCGGGTCAAGACAGGCCAAAGCGGGTTAATGCAGCTCATGTAAGGCGGGTCAAGGCAGGCCAAGGCGGCCCAAAGCAGTCCATGGTGGTCCAAGGCAGGCCAAGGCGCGTCAAGGCACACCAAGGCGGGTCAACGTAGCCCAAGGTGGTCCAAGGCATATCAAGGTGGGTTAAGGCGGGACGTGGCGGGTCAAGGCAGGCCAAGGCGGGACGTGGCGGGTCAAGGCAGGCCAAGGCGGGACGTGGCGGGTCAAGGCAGGCCAAGGCGGGTTAAGACAGGCCAAGGCGGGTCAATGTGGGCCAAGGCGGGTCAAGTGATAGGTGCATTCTATGCAACGTTCTTAATGTATTTCCGACCCTATTTAGTTATGTAATTCCTTTAACAATATTGATTTTAACTTAGTTTGTGTTTTTAGGTCACAAATAAAGCCGAGGAGCACAAAAGAGGCAAAAGAGGAGAAATCTTGAAGGAAAAGGAATCCATATGGCGCAAGGAAAGAAATCTAAAATCTGCCAGGAATAGTCAGTCAACTTCGACAGAGAATTGTGATCAGCTCACAACGATCCAGGAGATGAACTTTATATCAGCAGAAACCTAGAAGAGTCTAGTTTTCAGAACTTTTCGCAGATCGTCAATAGCTATTTTGGTGACCAAGTTATGACCGTTTGAGTGACCAAAGGTCAGTCTGCCCGAATTTCTGATTTGGACCGGAACTTCAATTTCAAGGCCCAGACCACAACGGCGAGCCCATGGACGAAAATTAAAGGTTCTCTAACCCTAATAGCAGCTGTTCATATGTTCTCTATATGTATGAGGAGTTGGAGACGTGAAAGGGTCGTTCTTGGCCGCAGAAAAACAACGTCTTTCATCTCCTTCAGAAATTCTTCTCCAAACACAAACCCTAGTTTTAGGATTTCTCTTGCCGTGCCTTCTCCTCTGTAATTCTCGGCGTAGTTCCTTGTTTCAATACCCAAAGTGTAATCTAAACTCAGACCTCATGTTTTCTTTTATTATCTATTCAATTACTTTAGTTTGTTTCCATTTCTCTTATTCGTTTGTGTTCATGAGTTGGATTTTTGATTGAGTTTGTTCTTATAATCATGAAAATCAGATCTGTACACTTGAGTTGTTGGTGTAATTGATGATGCTTTTGATGATCTAAATTATGTTTATATGTGTGATTGACAACTTATGACTTGTTCTTAATCAATATGTGCCATTGTTTGTGTTAAGTCCGCGTCGGTAAACATGAACTAGAATGGTAAGGAGTTATAGGTTGCATGCTAAGATGTCTTTGAAGTCCGCGTCGGTGAATTACATTCTAACATGTTCAAGTTCTTCCTTTGATCTATTTTGGATATGAAGTCCGCGTCGGTACATATCTATGAGAGGTTAGAAGGGTTTTAAGTAGTTAAGTCCGCGTCGGTAAATTACTTGAAACATGGAATTTGATTCGTTTCTCCATATGCATGATTTAGGTTGTTAGGGTTGAAATTACATAGCTACTTGATTACATGAATCTGATTTAGTGTTTTCTTGTGTGCAAAGAGACGATCACATGTATATAGTAGCTTAGGTTTTTGTTTCTTTTTAGTTTAGGATTTTCGTCACTCTTCTGTTCTCTGTTTTCTTTTATTTTATTTTCATATCAAACGATCTCCGAATCCCCTGAAAATTTGTACAGTAGTTCCTCTGTGTGTCTAGTAGATCTCTGTAAATTTTCATATTTTTCTGAGTAGTTTAGGTTAGGTTTTTAATTAGGTTTTCGACTGCTGTTCTATGGAACAGTAGCTACTTTTGTAAATTGTTTAAAGGTTTTATTACTTGTTAATATTTGTTGTGTTTTTCTAACGCTTTCTTTTGCAAGGTACCCTCAATCCCCGGCCCTATACGATACCCTACTTACTCAATGCTACTAACGATAAAAAGGGTTTATTTGATGCAAATTTTGCACCCGTCATCAAGGCAACCCATGGCAGGTCAAGGCAACCCTAGGCAGGGCAAGGCAACCCTAGGCAGGCCAAGGCGGTCCAAGACAGGTAAAGGCGGGTCAAGGCAGGCCAAGGTGGGTCAAGGTGGGCCAAGGCGGGTTAAGACAGGCCAAGGTGGGCAAGGCACACGAAGGCGGGTCAAGGCAGGCCAGGGCAGGCTAAGGCGGCCTAAGGTGGGTAAAGGCAGCCCATGGCAGGCTAAAGTGGGTTAAGGCAGGACAAGGTGGGTCAAGGCAGGCCAAGGCGGGTTAAGACAGGCCAAGGCGGGTCAAGGCGGGTCAAGGCAACCAAAACCTGGCCAAGGCGGGTTAAGGCGGGTCAAGGCGGGTCCAGGCAACCCAAGGCGGTCCAAGGCAACCCAAGGCGGGTCAAGGAACACTACGGAGGGTCAAGGCAGGTCAAGGCACACAGGG
>NC_020494.1:20640376-20658023 GCF_000184155.1 Fragaria vesca subsp. vesca | reverse complement strand
TCAAGGCGGGTCACGGCGGGTCAAGGAAGCCCAAGCCAGGTCAAGGCGGTCCAAGGCAGATCAAGGCGGGTCACAACGGGTCAAGTCCGGCCAAGGCGGGTCAAGGCGGCCCAAGTCGGGTTAAGACGGGTTAAAGTGGGTCAAGGCAGGCCAAGGCGGGTCAAGGCAACCCAAGGCAGGCCATGGCGGGTCAGGGCAACCCAAGGTAGGCCAAGGCGGTCCAAGGCAGGCCAAGGCGGGTCAAGGCACACCAAGGCGGGTCAAGGGAAACAAAGGTAGCCCAAGGCGGGTCAAGGCGGTCCAAGGCGAGTCAAGGCACACCAAGGAGGGTCAAGGCAGCCCAAGGTGGTTCAAGGCAGATCAAGGCGGGTCAAGCCGAGTCACAACGGGTCAAGGTAGGCCAAGGCAGATCAAGGCGGCCCATGGCAGGTCAAGGCAGCTCAAGGCGGTCCAAGGAAGATCAAGGCGGGTTAAGGCGGGTCAAAGCGGGTCAAGGCAGCTTAAGGCAGGTCTAGGCAAGCCAAGGCGGTCCAAGGTAGTTTAAGGAAGGTCAAGGCACACTAAGGCGGGTCAAGGCCGCCCAAGGCGGTCCAAGGCAGATCAAGGCGGGTGATGGCGGGTCAAAGCGGGTCGTGGCTGGTCAAGGCAGGCATAAGCGGGTGAAGGCGGGTCCAAGGCAGGTCAAGGCACACAAAGGCGGGTCCAGGCAACCCAAGGCAGCCCATGGCGGTCCAAAGCAAGTCAAGGCGGTTCAAGGCGGGTCAAGGCACACCAAGGGCGAGTCAAGGCACACCAAGGCAGATCAAGGCGGGTTAACTGGGTCAAGGCGGTCCAAGGCAAGTCAAGGAACACCAAGGCGGGTCAAGGCACACCAAGGCAGATCAAGGCGGGTCACAGCGGGTCAAGGCAGACCAAGGTGGGTAAAGGCAACCCAAGGCAGGTCATGGCGGGTCAGGGCAACCCAAGGTAGGCCAAGGCGGGTCAAGGCACACTAAGGCGGGTCAAGGGAAACAAAGGTAGCCCACGGCGGTCCAAGGCGGGTCAAGGCGGTCCAAGGTAGGTTAAGGAAGGCCAAGGCGGGTCAATGCCGCCCAAGGCGGTCCAAGGTAGATTAAGACGGGTGATGACGGGTCAAAGCCGGTCGTTGCTGGTCAAGGCAAGCAAAAGCGGGTGAAGGCGGGTCCAAAGCAGGTAAAGGCGGGTCAAGGCACACAGGGGATACAGGCAACCCAAGGCAGCCCATGGCGGTCCAAAGCAGGTCAAGGCACACCAAGGCAGCCTAAGGCAGTTCAAGGCAGATCATGCCGGGTCAAGGCGGCCCAAGGCAGGTCAAGGTGGGTCATGGCGGGTTAAAGCGGGTCAAAGCAGGCCAAGGCGGGTTAAGGCAGGCCATGGCGGGTTAAGGCAACGTAAGGCGGGTCTAGGCACACCAAAGCGGGTCAAGGCAAACCAAGGCAGCCCAAGGCGGTCCAGGCAGGTCAAGGTGAGTCAAGCCACACCAAGGCGGGTCAAGGCAGCCCAAGGCAATCCAAGGCGGGTCACGGTGGGTCAAGGCGGGTCGAGGCGGGTGGAAGCGGGTCAAGGCACACCAAGGCAGCCTAAAGCGGTTCAAGGCGGATCAAGACGGGTCACGGCGGGTCAAGTCAGACCAAGGCGCGTCAAGGCGCGTCAAGGCAGGCAATGGCGGGTCAAGGCAACCCAAGGCGGATCTTGGCACACCAGGCTGGGTCAAGGCAAACCAAGGCAGGTCAAAACGGTCCAAGGCGGGTCAAGACACACCAAGGTGGGTCAAGGCAGCCCAAGGCGGTCCAAGGCGGGTCACGGCGGGTCAAGGCGGGTTGAGGCGGGTGGAAGCGGGTCATGGCGGGTCAAGGCAGTGTAGGGTAGGCCAAGGCTGGTCAAGGCAGCCAATGGCTGGCCTAGGCGGCACAATGAGGGTAAAGGCAGCCCATGGCGGGCAATGGCGGGTCAAGGCAGCCCAAGGCGAGTCAAGGTGGCCCAAAACGGGTCAAGGCGGCTCAAGGCAAGCAAAGGCGGCTCAAGGCGGTCCAAGGCAGGTCAAGGCAGGACAAGGCGGGTCAAGGAGGCCAAGGGTGGATCACGGCGGGTCAAGGCAGGCCAAGGCGGGTCAAGGTGGGCCAAGGCGGGTTAAGACAAGCCAAGGTGGGCAAGGCACACGAAGGCAAGTCAAGGCAGCCCAAGGCAGGTCATGGCGGGTCAAGGCGGCCCAAGGTGGGTAAAGGCAGCCCATGGCGGGCCAAAGCAAGTTAAGACAGGCTAAGGCGGGTCAAGGCACACCAATGTGGGTGAAGGCAGGTCAAGGCGGCCCAATGCAGGTTAAGGCAGGCCAAGGAGGGTCAAGACGGGTTAAGACAGCCCAAGGCAGGCCAAGGCGGGTTAAGGCACACCAAGGCAGGTTAAGGCTGGCCAAGGAGGGTCTAGAAGGGTGAAGGCGGCTCCTTAGCGGTTCAAGGTGAGTGAAGGCAGCCCAAGGAGGGTCAAGGCAGGCCAAGGCGTGTCAAGGCAGGTCAAGATGGCCCAAGATGGGTCAAGAGGCAGCCAAATAAGGCAGGCCAAGGCGGGTCGAGGCGGGTTAAGACAAGCCAAGGCGGCATGTTGGTGGCCCTAAGAGGATCAAGGCGACCTGTTGGCTGCCCTAGGAGGGTCAAGGCGGGTCAAGGCTGCCCATTGCAGGCCAAGGCGGGTCAAGGCGGGTCAAGGCGAGTCAAGGCGGCCCGTTGGCAGGTCTAGGCTGGTCAAGAAACACTAAAGCGAGTCAAGGCACAACAAGGAGGGTTAAGGTTGGCCAAGGCGGGTCAAGGCGGGTCATGACGGCCCAAGGCGGGTCAAGGCGGCCCAAGGCTTGTGAACACAACCATTTGGTGGCCCTAGATGGATTAAGGCGGCCTCTTGGAGGCCCTAGGAGGGTCAAGGTGGGTGAAGACGACCCAAAATGGGTTAAGGCGGCCCAAAACAGGCCAAGGCAACTCAAGGCGGATCAAGGCGGGTGAACGGCCCCTTGGCGGCCTCAGCTGGGTGAAGGCACCCCCTTAGCGGGTCAAGGCGGCCGTTTAGCGGCCTTAGGTAGGTCAAGGCGGCCTTAGGAGGATCTAGAAAGGTCAAGGCGGCCCTTTGGTGGCTTTAGACGTGTGAACGGATGGCGGCCCTAGTGGGTGAAGACAGACCCTTAGCGGGTCAAGGCGGCCCTTTGGCTGCTCTAGGGGTAAAGGCGGCCCTGCTTAGCGACCCTAGGCAGGTCAAGGCGGCCCTAAGAGTGTCTAGGAGGGTCAAGGAGGCCCATTGGCGGCCTTAGACGGGTGAACGCGGCCCCTTACCGCCCCTAGCCGGGTCAAGACGGCCCATCGGTGGCCCTAGATGGGTTAAGGCGGCCTCTTAGCGGGCCAAGGCAGGTCAAGGCGGCCCCTTGGCTGCCTTAGGCGGGTCAAAGCAGCTCCTTGGCGACCCTAGGCGGGTCATGGTGGCCCCTTGATGGCCCTAGGCATGCCTAAGAGGGTCAAGGCAGCCCTAAGCGGGTCAAAGCGGCCCCTTAACGACCCTCGCCGGGTCAAGGCACCCCCTTGGCGACTCTAAGTTTGTCTCGGCATCCTTTGGCCTCTCTAGACATGTCTCGGCAGCCCCCAAGCGGGTATATGAGGTTCCTACGTGGGTCTATGAGGGTTAAGGCGATCCTTTGGCAAGTTAAAGCCGCCTCTTGGCAGCCCTCGGTGAGTCAAGGCGCCCCCTTGGCGGCTTTAAGTTTTCCTCGGTAGCCTTTTGACAGCCCGAGACATGTCTCGGCAACCCCTTACCTGGTTTTGGCGGCCCCTAAGCGGGCCTAGGTGGTCCCTATGCGGGTCTAGGTGGTCCCTATGCGGATCTAGGAGGGTCAAGACAGTCTCTTGGCAGGTTAAAGCGGCCCCTTGGCGACCCTTAGCGGGTCGAGGCGCCCCCTTGGCGGCTCTACTGGTTTTTTTCCATTCGTGTGTGCTTATATACATCATCTAACATCAATTGAACCATTATAGCATCAAAAGCTCATGGCCTTTATCATTTTACTCACAATCAAGCCTAAATGTCTCATGACAACTTTGTTTGGTAATGGTGTTGGAACTGTTACTTTCAGTTTCAGTGGAACAAAGTGAATCGCCATGTTTATGGAGTCTTCAATTCCTCTCATACTGACCTCGAAAACCTAAATTGTGAAAAAAAAACTTACGTGTTACCCATCTTTTCAAGTTTCACCAAATTTCAACCAAAACTCCTTGTTATAGCACACGAGTTTTTGACAAATTTCATTTTTTCTGAATGTCTGGTTTTTTTCCATTCATGTGTGCTTATACACATCACCTAACATAAATTGAACCATTACAGCATCAAAAGCTCGTGGCCTTTATCATTTTACTCGCAATCAAGCCTAAATGACTCACGACAACTTTGTTTGGTAAATGTGTTGGAACTGTTACTTTCAGTTGAAAAAAGTGAATCGCCATGCTTGTGGAGTCTTCAATTCTTCTCATACTGACCTCGGGAACCTAAATTTTAAAAAAGCTTACGTGTTACCCATATTTTTAAGTTTCACCAAATTTCAACTAAAAGCTCTTGTTATAGCACACGAGTTTTTGAGAAATTTTACCTTTTCTAAATGTCTGATTTTTTTTCATTTTTCTGTGCTTATACACTTCACCTAACATCAATTGAACTATTATAGCATCAAAAGCTCTTGGTCTTTATTATTTTACCCGCAATCGAGCCTAAAAGACTCACTACAACTTTGTTTGGTAAAGCGGCCCTTGGCAACCCTCGGCAGGTCAAGGCGCCCCCTTGGCGGCTCTAAGTTTTTCTCGGCATCCCTTGGCGTCCCTAGAAGTCTCGGCAGCCCCCAAGCGAGTCTACAAGGTCCCTACGCAGGTCTAAGAGGGTCAAGGCCGTCCTTTGGAAGGTTAAAGCAACCCTTTGGCAGCCCTCGGCGGGTCAAGGCGCCCCCTTGGTGGCTTTAAGTTTTTCTCAGTAGCCCTTTGACGGCCCTAGACGTGTCTCGGCAGCCCCTTAGCGGGTCTAGGCGGCCCCTAAGCGGGCCTAGGTGGACCTTACGCGGGTCTAGGAGGGGCATGGCGGTCCCTTGGCAGGTCAAAGCGGCCCATTAGCGATGGGAGCTTGATGTGCCTAAAAAGCTATGCAAATTTGGTAGAAGCATAAGAACCAGCTATTCTAGCAGTTGGTCTGAAGGAGAAGCAAGCAGGAAGAATTTCTTTTATTTGAAGGAAACAATGCGGGATTAGTTGTTTACTTAATCATATGATACATATAGTTCACTTTGATCAATTGTATCTGATTCATGGTCTAATTAGAAGTTGCATAGAGTGTCATGAGTAGTACAAAATTCGAACATAACTTGCAGTCTTTGTTTAATGACTAGTTGAGGACTTGGTTGGAGTGTGTGTTGCTAACTTGCTAATGTGCAATTGCGGAGGGAGGTTAGTGTGTCTTTACTGTGATACTCTCACGGACTCGATCTGAATACTGACTTTGTGTGTTACTAACTTGCTAAGTAATCGAGGTGGCTGCTATCTCACCCCAAAATAAAAAAGAATCTTTATCCATTTTGGATATTGATTCTATTTCAGTTCTACAATGAATCGATGAGATATGTAAGTGGATCCAAAATAGGGTAAATCAGAACTTTCAAACAATTGAAAATCAAATGGCTAAAAATAATTTTCTTGCACATAATCACATACAACGTAGAACTCAATTGTTTCAGTTCACTAAGATTTCATGCACTCAATCTACCCTCAGAACTCAGAAGCCTGACGATTTCAAGTTCAACAAGGAAACAAACTCGAAGTACGGTTGACTACTTGGTATCAAAGTCCTACTCCAAGTCCTACTAGTTAAACTAGCACTTTTTGTTCTTATATATATGATCAAAGCAAGAAAGCTTGCCTTGTGTTTGGGACTTCTTGTTCAACTACTGACAGATGAGAGAGATGGATGTTGAAGCAAAAGGTATTGATCAGAAGGAAAAGGATCTGAATGACTGGCTTCCCATCACAAGTAATAGGAATGCAAGCTGGTGGTACTCTGCTTTCCATAATGTCACCGCCATGGTTGGTGCTGGTGTGCTTGGTCTTCCCTTTGCCATGTCTCAACTTGGATGGTAAGGCCTGCTTCAATTTCATGTCTTCAGTTTTTTTCAGTTGTAGGTTCAAGCGTTTCGAGTTTTTTAGGACATGAACATGATACTTGGGTTTGAAGATGTGTGTCCTTTTCTTTTTTTTGGCAAAAGATGTATGTCCTTTTTGGAATAAGGGTTAAAGACTGATTTTTTAGAATGATCGACATAGTTTTATGCATAAATCCAGTACTTGGGGTTTAGGGTTTAAGATCCAGTGAGTTATGTAATTTGTGCATGATCATCAATATGCCATGTTATATTTTTGGAGCTATCATTAACTGAATTGGTTTTGTGCTATAGGGGACCTGGAGTCACTGTGATGGTTCTGTCATGGATTATCACCCTATACACCTTATGGCAGATGGTAGAGATGCATGAGTCGGTACCGGGGAAGAGGTTTGATAGGTACCATGAGTTGGGTCAACATGCCTTTGGAGAGAAGCTAGGCCTTTGGATTGTGGTGCCACAGCAACTAATGGTGCAATTTGGTGTGTGCATTGTCTATATGATTACTGGTGGTAAATCACTGCAGAAGATCCATGATACTGTTGCCCCTGGAAAACCAATCAAAACCACCTACTTCATCATGATCTTTGCTGCTGTCCACTTTTTTATCTCTCACCTTCCTAGCTTCAATTCCATTGCTGGTATTTCTCTTGCTGCAGCTATCATGTCCTTGAGGTACATAAATTTTCCTTATCATCCAGTTAATCTGTTAGAATTGTTTTTGGTACCTCCTATATAAGTATAAGATTTCTCCAAATTGAATGCAGCATCAGATTAAGAAGTTCATATCAGTTCAATCTTTTAATATGCTGTAATGTATTTGACATAATGTCTCATGAATTGTGAATTGGTCACATCGTTCACAGCTACTCTACAGTTGCCTGGGGAGCTTCACTTCACAAAGGGGTTCAACCATTGGTGCAGTATGGCCCCAGGGCTTCAACCACCGCAGGAAATGTGTTCAACTTCTTTAGTGCTTTGGGAGATGTAGCTTTTGCTTTTGCTGGTCACAATGTGGTTTTGGAGATTCAAGCAACAATTCCTTCTACACCTGACAAGCCCTCCAAAAAACCAATGTGGAAGGGTGTGATGCTTGCATACCTTGTGGTGGCTTTGTGCTATTTTCCAGTTGCTCTTATCGGTTATTGGGTGTTCGGAAACAGTGTTCAGGATAACATCCTCATATCATTGGAGAAACCTAAGTGGCTTATTGTTATTGCTAATGCCTTTGTTGTTATTCATGTCATTGGAAGTTATCAGGTACAGTTCCTACTTCAATATCTACTTTACTGCATAAACAGTTGTTTTAGTATTCATGTTGCTCATCACGATCTTCTTGCTTATATTATGCAGGTCTTTGCCATGCCGGTGTTTGACACAATAGAATCAGCTCTAGTGAAACAGATGAAGTTCAAACCATCTTATTCTCTTCGCTTTATATCACGAAATATATTTGTTGGTAATTATCATTTTCTTCCCCATCTCTCTACTAAATTGGTAAATCTTAATCTTGAGTAAACTTCACACATCATACATGAGCTACATATGATCTAATTCATATTATTCTGTTATCGGTAAATGCAGCATTGACCTTGTTCATCGGAGTCACATTCCCTTTCTTCGGTGGGCTTCTCAGTTTCTTTGGAGGATTTGCTTTTGCTCCCACAACATACTTTGTAAGTAACTAATCATATCACCTTGCATCAGTTGATTTTTGATTTTTGATTCCCTTTCAGTACTAAATTACCTGAAAATTTCTTGTAGCTTCCTTGCATCATGTGGCTTGCCGTCTACAAACCTAAGAAGTTCAGCTTATCCTGGTTTGCAAATTGGGTAAGATAGCAAGAACTTAAAGAGTGTACTTCGTTCTTTTATCTGTTATTCTGTTCCAAAATACTAATATCATTATGGTTTTCTTCTATTGCAGTTCTGCATTATAGTTGGAGTGTTATTGATGGTTTTAGCTCCTATTGGTGCATTGAGGAATATCATACTTCAAGCCAAGGATTTCAAATTCTACTCTTGAGATTTCAAATTGGAGAACCGATATTCATGTTCAAAATTAATTCAGTTAACTCTGTAATATAAGGCCTTCTTAGTTTAGTCAGCTGTGTTAGCTTGTTTGCTGCAGATATGTAGTGATATGTAGTAAATTACCTCTCCTTCTGTCGACGGCGAAAATTTTTAGTGCTCTGATACTCTATTGTTTAGCTTTTGAATTGTCAACAAACCTCTAACTCTAAAACCCTTTGATTCATATTTTTTCAAATTAATTAGTGCAATTCCGATTATTGCATCAATTACCGATAGATATGTAACATATGATCAAATTTCGACTTTTATAACGTATAATAATAATAATAGAAATACTCATATCAAACAGATACGGCCGACTTGTCGACAGATACCAATTGGAGTCAAATCTTCATACTGTTGGTATGTTGGTAAGTCTCTGACCGTGAAAACTAAAAAGCCTTGGAAGACACCGTATTAACAGCACTAAGAGCCGAGATTAGAAAGGGAACATGGAAAGATCTATAGCAGCCAATCTCAGAAAACAACTAAAAACCAAAAATTACTTTATCCACTCTCACAAGTTTGAAGTTTCACTCCTAGCTGAGGAAACACTCACTCTTCTTCACTCTCAGAGAGTCAGAGTGATGCAGCTCCTCCAAACCCCTCACCACTTCCTCTTCACCTTCCCCAAAACCCTAAACCCCCAACCCAAATGGACCACCACTCCCCATCCCCACCTCTCCTTCAAATCCAAGGCCTTCAGCTCCGACGAGTTCCCCGTCGACGAGACCTTCCTCCAGAACTTCGGCCCCAAAGACAAAGAAACCGAGGACGAGGCCCGCAAGCGCAACTGGGTCGAGCGCGGCTGGGCCCCATGGGAGGAGATTCTCACACCTGAAGCCAACTTCGCCCGCAAATCCCTCAACGAAGGCGAGGAAGTCGCGCTCCAGTCGCCGGAGGCCATCGAGGCGTTTAAAATGCTCCGGCCGAGCTACCGGAAGAAGAAGATGGAGGAGATGGGCCTAACTGAAGACGACTACTACAAGAAACAGTTTGAAATCAAAGGGAATATTCCGGCGCCGTTGGAGACTTCGTGGGCCGGGCCGTTGGTGGTGAGACAGGTGCCACCGAGGGATTGGCCGCCGAGGGATTGGGAGGTGGATAGGGAGGAGCTGGAGTTTATAAGGGGAGCGCATAAGCTGCAGGCGGTGAGAGTGAAGGTGGGTGATTTGGAGAGTGGGGAGAAGAAAGTGGAGAATGATGAGCTGTGTTTGGATAGGTATAAGGTGTTTTTGAAGCAGTATAAGGAGTGGGCCGCCGCGAATAAGGATCGGTTGGAGGAGGAGTCTTATAAGGTTTGTTTGAGGAGAGGAGGTTGCATTTTGCATTGTTGTTGTTGTTTAATGTGATTGTGACTGTATTGTTTTTGTTAATGTAGTATGACCAAGATTACCATCCCGGGAGGAGGAAGAGAGGCAAGGACTACAAAGAGGGCATGGTATGATGGACTCTGATTCTTGTTTCTTTCTTTTTAGTGTTTATGATTTGGATGCCCCGAATGTGTGTTGACATCGGTCTTCATTTGATGTGCAGTATGAACTTCCGTTTTATTACCCCGGACAAGTAAGTGCTTATCTTTTATAAATTATTTGGTGTGTTTCTGTAAATGTTGATCATAATCACTGAAAGAATGCTGATTGCTTAGAGATATATGTAATGCAGATCTGTGAAGGAAAAGTGACATCTATACATCTGTATCAAGGAGCATTTGTGGACATTGGAGGTGTATATGATGGGTTAGTACCATATGCTATGCTCGTCTTATATAGTTCTTCTGAAGTTTTGTAACTTCAAACTTATATACATTGCTGGAAGCCGTATATTTATTTCTGTAGGGGATAAATGGACTAATTTGTGATAGTGGAGTGCTATACATTAGTACTATTATGGTTTAACTATATTAGAGTTGAAAAGAAAAAAACTTTTTATGTGTACAGAAGCTGAAAGCTGGCTTCTTTCAGTGCAACATTGGTTGATGAGTATTAATGTCTTTCAGGTGGGTTCCTATAAAAAATAATGACTGGTACTGGATCCGTCATCACATAAAAGTTGGTATGCGCTGCATGGTTGAAGTTCTGGTAAGTGCTGTGCTCAAATTTCTTTCTTTCTCTCTTTTTTATATATTTACTCTGTATTCTCTTTCTATGGAGTGATTGTAACTTACTCTTGATCATGTAGTGTTATATAGCTTGTGGGTATAATCTTACTAAGTTTTTCTTGTGCAGGCTAAACGAGATCCTTATCGCTTTCGGTTTCCAATTGAATTGCGGTTTGTCTATCCGAATATAGACCACCTTATGTATGTAGTCCTAGTTTCTTACCATCCATTTGTTTCTGTTTTAGGAAATCCTGAAATAATGTTCTGATCAAATTGGTTTCTTGTCAATTTCAAATTGCTTCCACATTCCAGCTTTAACAGATTTGACTTTCCACCAATATTTCATCATGATGAAGATACTAATCCAGATGAATTACGGGTATGTGCTTCTCCCTATTTTATGTTTCATTTTGTCTACCTCTTTTTCCTGGCATGTCAATCATTAGTTCTTTATTGAAATTGGGAGAGGGTGGGGGTGGAGTGAGTTGGTTGTAATTCTGTTTCACAGTTACAGTTTGACTCTTACCTTTACTTAGTCTCCTAGATTTCAGTCATTTGTTTACAGTTTCCTACTCTATGAAAGCATTTAGCTATTACTGTCCACTATAAGAAAATGCTTCTAGTTTTGATGTTCCCTGTTTCACTTCTCAGCGTGATTGTGGAAGACCTCCAGTGCCCAGGAAGGATCCAAAAGATAAACCCGTAGAGGAACCTTTATTGTCAAATCACCCTTATGTTGATAAGGTAAAATGTTGAGTTGTGAACTACTATCTTGTATCTATATGCCATAATTTCCATTCATGTCCACAGCATACTTGTTTCTTTGATGAGTGTGATTTCACTTGTCTCGTGGCCACTGTGATTCTTGACTTTCCTCGTTTCTTTTATGCAGTTGTGGCAGATACATGTTGCTGAACAGATGATTTTGGATGATGTGGAGGCTAATCCTGACAAATACAAAGACAAAAAACTGTCAGAGTTAACTGATGATGAAGATTTAAATGAAGAAAACAGTATTGAATATACAAAAGCTTATTATAAGAAGACCTTAATACCAAAAGTGATTATGGTGAGCACTTTTCTTGTGGACATTGTATGTGGTCTATGATGTGCACTTACATTCTGTTGTCATATATGTTTGCAGAAAACTAGCGTTAAAGAACTTGACCTGGAGGCTGCCTTTGCTGAGCGTCAGGTCAGCTGCTTAATTGTTATCTCGAGTCAACAAGTATTCTAATCACTTTTATGGTTTCCAGTTTTTGTTTGCCCGGTTGTTCTATGTTGGTTCATGTCAAGATAGGACGTTTCATCTCTATAGATGAATCATGCTAGAAAATTAGGCCAAACAATATTTCAATTGATTGATCTAGGCTATAATTTTAGAAACTGCTATTGATATTTCCCTTTTGTTTCTGCAGTTACGTAATACACTAAGAAAGGAAACAGAAGAGAGAGGAGAGGAATACAAAGTTACCAAAATGAGGCGCAATATTGAGATGGACGAATATGACTTCTTACATTGGCGTCGATCATTGGAGGAAAGAGAAGCTTTTATCAGAGATATAAGCTGGTATTGCGAAGTTCTATAGGCTTTGATGTTATTTGCTTTATCTCTATGTTTTGCGTTCATTGTTCTACCATCATTTAGGTCTATCAGTACTTGCCCATTCCTGTTGTGGATATCAGTGTAACCCATGTTGGACCTCTGTTGAACTTGATATTTTGTTTTTATTTACAAACTGGACCTCCATGCTAAAACTATGGTTTTAACCTACAGCCGTAAAGCTCTTGGTCTACCACTGGAAGAGCCAGGGAGGTATGTGGAGGACAGCTACTTTGGGAAGGATCAATATGACCCAGACAACCCTCTATACCGGTATGACTACTGGGGGGAACCAAAAAACTCAGAGAAAAGCAAGCAAGAACGGCTGACAGATGCTCACAACAAATCTATTGTTGGAAAGAGTAACATTTGGTATGAAATGTCATATGATGATTGCATCGAACAGCGGATGAAAAGAGAAGCCAAGGGGATAAAACCAAGAGAATATGAGGAGGAAGATACAAACATAGGTGGAGATGATGAAGACGACGACAATGATGACTTTGATTTCAGCTTCTTGAATGAAACCGTTGATATGAACAGCCAGCCCCATGTTAATGGGACAGAATCTCCTGGAATTTCAGATGAGGGCATGTTTGAGGATTAAATCTCTCAAAGTGTAGCATGGCTCAAGTGAAACATTGTATCGTGTATCTGTATAGTAAAGTGACTTAAAAGAGAGGCAGAGTTGCGGAGGGCAATTCCAATTTTTGTTGCTAGGACTAGGAGACAGCATATAGATATCCATTTCTGTTGAAGAATCTGGATTAGGTGTTACTGTACTTCCTATTAGTGTAGGAAATTAAGGGGGTTCGTTTTGGCCTTTTGGGTATATCATTGTACGAATTCTGGCTTTCGGCAATAAAACTTTGTTGGATAGTAATTCTTCTTCGAACCCTAAACAACTGCTCCATCATCATAATGCTCGTCTTCCTCCGAATCCGGTAAGCGTTGGGGGCAAAGTTGTTTCTGTGGGTGGTGACAAGTTTTGTCTCATTTTGTCAGGAAGAATTGACAAACGTTCATGGTAGCTGGCTGTGGCAACCTTTCAGCTGGCCTCTACTATGCTGTTTATCGCTCTTCTATTCGACCTGTTTGAGCTATCATATCATCAATATGATGACATTGATTCAATAAGCGCTAATCTTCATGCACGCGAGAAGAACTACAGGTTTCCCATGCTTTTTGATTACGAAGATTTGCAGGATGCTTTTGTAATGTACAGTGGAAACTAAAGAAATGCAATGGTGTTATGAGTTGCAGAATTTTACAATGATCTCTTCCATAATAAATTGATATTTTGTGGTAGCATATCATGTGGCATGAAACAAGCTTATATATTTTCAGTGAATGACCCAACTCTAATAGTTAGTCAGTTACACGAAAATATTAAGTTCTGTTGTAAACAGTTGAGACAGCCATCGTCAAAACTGAAAGAAAAACTAGAGCAACCTCTCTACTTCATGTCAAGTTACTGGTAGAAACTATGGATTTAAACAAAAGCTCTACTATGTTTCAACTCACTGTAAGATAAAACTTGATGTTCATTCAGTTCTTTGTGGAGCCAGTCTTGGCTCTCACATCACCATTCCTCCATCAATGGTCAACACCTAGAAAAGATCAATACAGCTTGAGATTGATGACAACAGACTTGAACATAGAGTTGCAACTTTCTTATTTAGGGATGGCAGTCATGGCACATAGTATATTCAAAGAAGTTTTACCTGTCCAGTAATGTAACCGGCAGCAGGATTCAGAGCCAAGAATTCCACCAGTCCAGCAACTTCTTCAGGTTGACCATATCGCCCTGAAAAGAATTGCACCTTGGATAAGCATTGTCTCTGATTTATGATCCACTCCTCAAACTCGATGATTTCAGTTGAGGTGAACAACTAAAGAAGATTGTAGGGAATTATTCCATATTTCAATCATCTTAGAGCAGATTGCAACAGATGTACAACACATGAAACACCATATACTGTTTTTAGTTTTTAGTGAGCCAATCCAAATAATGAGAAGAGTTGGCTGACACTGAATGGGACAAATGTGTTGATATGTTAACTTCATTCCAGTGCAGACCAAAGAATAAAAACATGTAGTTCTTAATTATACACAGTAATTAGCTTCAAGAGGTTTGATAATAATACTTCCATAACTTGCCAGCATCTAGTTGTTCTCACCTAAGGGGATGGACCCAAGGATTTTCTTTTCCACGTCTTCTCCAAGCTTGGCAGTCATATCAGATGCAATAAATCCAGGAGCTACAGCATTGACCTATACAAAAAGAATATAGTTAAATACTTGTTCAGCCCATCGTGTATGAGTTAATGAGTGGAAAACTATTGTCATATTAATAACGTCTTGAAACTGGAACAGCATAACAATTGTCAAGTGTGATGCAGTGTTAAATGCATTCCTTACACTGCAAAGAAAATATCCTAAGAAAAGTTCGGGAAAAAAAGAAGGCCTGAATCAGATGTACATACATTGATGTTCCTGCTTGAATATTCCTTTGCAACACTCTTTGTGAAGCCAATGACTCCTGCTTTTGCAGCACTGTAGTTGGCTTGTCCAACATTGCCAACAAGACCAACAACAGATGCTATATTAATAATTCTTCCCTGCAAGATGATGAATATGCTAAGATAATGGAGACCAAATAAAATTTTCACATGGAAAGCAAAAGGACAGGAAACAACTGTAGTTACCTTTCTTTGTTTCATCATAACTTTGGCTGCAGCCTGCAAAAAGCATAAATCACTAGTCAAATAATTGTCTTGAGCTAGCAAACTACAATTACTGAACAAAAACATTCCACAATATAAATACCTGTGTGCATAAAAATACACCAGTAAGATTCAAATCAATAACCTCCTGCCATTGGGATTTTTTCATTCTCATCAACAAGCCATCCCGTGTTATTCCTGAAATGAAGAACAAAAAAGTCGGTTAAAAAAACAATGAAGAACGTAACAAGACACCAGAACACAAGTAATTTTGACCCTAACCTGCATTATTAACCAAGATATCAACTGTTCCCCATGCATCAACCACCTGTAATCATCTGACTAAAATGAAGTAATGTTGAATTGCAATAACAAACAAAACAATGACATGAAAGAGCAAATTTTCTTACAGTTTTGATCATAGCTGCTACATCTTCTTCCTTTGAAACATCACCCCCAAAAGTCAGAGCTTGACCGCCAGATTCCTCAATCTACAGAATACAACATGTCAGTTCAAATTATTGACCACATAGTCTCTCCTTTAAGAGTCTATACCAACTTGTTGGTGTGTTATCAAACACTTTGCATATAAATCAACGAACTTGAGCGCAGCTCACACAATTCCCAGTTTTTTACAGTACTCTTTGAAAAAACACGAAACTTGACTAAAGATCTCAAGTCTGGAGTGGCCTCTATATGTTCATACATTCAAATCATACAGAATTTTCAGCATTTTATATAAACAGCAGGTACCTCCTTGGAAACTTGTTCGGCTTCCTTAGACGACCTTGCATAGTTTACAAGCACCTGTGAACAGTGAAATGCAGCATAAGTTTCCGACTACTCAAACCACGCAATCGATGAAGACAAATGAGGATGAAGAGACCTTACAACCAGATTTCCCGAGAGCTAGCGCAACCGCCTTGCCAATCCCTCTAGAAGCTCCGGTGACAACAACCACCGGAGCCTCCACTTTCGGAGCCGTCGAATAGTTCACTGGCTCCGCCGCCACAGACTGAGCCCTAATTCCTGCATATTTGATTCCACTAATTTCACTAATTTCATCACTATCTTCTTAATCTACAGGGAAACGAAAATGCGATCCGTTTACCTGAGCCGGAGGAGGAAGATACTGAGCTCGAGTACCGCGCCAGGACGGCCTGACGGAGGCGGAGACCGGCGAGAATCGGATAGGGACGGCGGCTGGGGTGGGAGAATTGGCGGGAGAGGCGGGCCGGAGATCCGGCGGCATTGAAGGCGATCGTGGCCGCCATTGAGAACCTGAGTAATAAAGAGGAGGGAGAATAAACAGAGCCGAGAAAGATCACCAGCAGAAGAATCGAGTGAGGACGAGACTTTGAGAGAGAGAGAGCTAAAGCGAGAGTGAGAGATACCAGACTGCGCTACTATACTGCTCTGTGTATGAAGACGACAAAAACGACGTCCCGTTTTTTCAGAAGCCCTGGTTCCATTAATAAACGACATGTCTCTTGTACAATTCCCCCGTCGTAGTTTAGTTTTGTTAAACAAAAGAGAGACCATCGTCAAGAAGGGGGGGGGGGCTCGGTTTTACAGCTACTAACCTTTTATTTGTGTAAATTTACACGGTGTCACAAAATTACTTCTAAAATTAAGTAGTTAATTTTTATTTATTAATTTATATATATTTTTGATACAAATGAGAAGCTTGTATCCATTTTCCACGTTATTTATATGTTTTTGTAAGTGCAGTTACCAAGTTTTGTAATCCCATTTTCTATCCATTGTCCACATTTTTCTCCCCAATATCTCTTTATTTTATATATATTAGTTTTTTTATTTTACTATTTACTATAGTAATTATTGTTCTTAATAATTTGAATCAACTTAATAAGATAATTTTATCAGAACAAAATTTATTTTATATATATTAGTTTTTTATTTTACTATTTACTATAGTAATTATTGTTCTTAATAATTTGAATCAACTTAATAAAGTAATTTTATCAGAACATAAATTGATAATTTAGAATACACGTTTTATAATAGTTTTATAATAGTAGAGATGGACAGGTTTTCATTACGAGCATGTATCTTGCCTAATTGCGGATCACCCGTTCAACATTGTTTATTATCAGATTTGTTGTGTTGAGATTTAAGAATTAAGAGAGAGGGCCGCAAATTAACATCTAAAGCTGCTTCAAGTAAAAACAGAAAACAATGAAAACCCAACACTCAGCATTTTTCCTTTTCTGATTCATAATTTAGAATCTACCATTGTCTAGAACACCTATGGAAAGACATTTATCTCCTGCGAAAAACGGATCAAATGTCACAATAATCTGACTGATATTTTACAAATCTAAGACGACGGTCTGCCTATTATTAACAGTTTTAACACAAATGAGTAAAATCTATGCAGCTTTACTTTTTACATACAAAAATTGAACAATTCCCTGAATAAAACACATCTCTTTCTTTGATCAAAAACCCACGGGGTCTATCGTCCATGGGCAAAATGATTGAATGATGTTACCAACCAAAGTCCCACTATCCCAAATCAAAATCATAAAATTACTTCATAGAACACAAGCTCACACCCAGTTCATAACTCATTTCTGCTTCTCCTGCTCTAAAGCTAGTCTGGCATGCAAGGTTCACAGGCCATTTGCCCAGTGCCTTCATCATCATTTGCCGCTTCTGCTTCTGGATTAGTGAAAGGGAAAGAAGGAAAAATGTGAGCAACAAATTAATCAATCTCTACTTCGACATCTCCAACCTCTTTTGAGGTTCCTTCTTCAATCTGATTTGGTGTTCTCTCTTCAACATGACTTGTAGTTACCACTTCAAACCCTTCAACACCATCTGCAGAAACCTCTTTAACCTCATTTGCAAGTCCTTCAACAACATTACCAGGTCCCTCTTCCGTTTCATTCTCAGGTCCTTCTACCATATCATTAGCAGGTCCCTCTTCCATATCATTC
>NC_020494.1:20629437-20639858 GCF_000184155.1 Fragaria vesca subsp. vesca | reverse complement strand
GTCCCTCTTCAACATTCTTGGAAGGATCAATTTCTTCCTCTATTTCTGTATCATCATCCGCCTTCATGAATAAACCAAGTTGCTCCAAGGGATTACTGTTTTCCTTGACACTACCAAGCTCATTATGAGAAGGTCCCTCTTCAACATTCCTGGAAGGATCAATTTCTTCTTCCTCTATTTCTATATCATCATCAGCCTTCATGAATAAGCCAAGTTGCTCCAAGGGATTACTGCTTCCCTGCAGTTTGAAACTACCAGGCTCATTATGAGAATGCTCAGGGCTGGTTTCCTCGATGTAATGTGGTAAATGATCATCGTCACCAGCCCTAAACATTTCTAGGTCTTCCATGAAACGACTGTTCTCATTGATTTCGACAGTCTTTTCCATCTGCGCAACGAGATTTTTGTCAGCTGATTTATTAAGAATCTAAGATGCTTCCCTTCAGAATGATCTTTCTATACTTACCATTTGCAATGCCTGGCGAGCAGCTTCTCTCTCTAGTTCCCTTTGCCTTCTAGCTTCAGCTGCAGCTTCTTCTTCAGCCTTTTTTCGAGCTTCTTCTGCAGCTCTGGCCTCGGCTTGCAAGCGTGCTTTTTCTAATGACACGAAGGAATGATATTTAAATACCTTTCACCCTTCAAAATGAACTTCATCATACGAAATACTTATATCAAATAACTATAGAAAGCACACCTTCTTTACGCCTCCTTTCAAGTTCCTCCCTCTCAATTCGCAGTTTTTCTGGATCCAACTTATCACCCTGGACCAAATATAAGAAGATACTTAACCAATCACAAATGTAAGATGCAAAACAAAAACAAAACAAAAAAGACAAAAAGAAGAGCATTTGGATGCCAAGTCAGGTAGCGATTACAAACCTTTTCAAGTAGTGCCTTCTCCTTCGCTTTAAATATTGTATCTGCAAACCGATTCCTCAATAAAGCTGCGCGGTAGAGCTTTTCAGGGGAGACCTGCCTCTCGGGTGGAGCACTCTCCTCTACGATGTCACAGCACGAGTTGTAAGATGATGCGCCGAAATTAACAGCAGATATTTTTGTGATGATTTTCATGCTTACCCTCTTGGCGTTCACCCTCCTCAACGGAAATTGGTTTAGACGGGGATTTCTGTTCGACCGGGACAACGCCATTGATTGGATCTACAAAAGATAAATCATAGTTTCAGGGAAGAAATAAAACAAGTACCAAAAATAACAACTGCAGAATAAATCCTCAAAACTCACCATTGCCAATTTCAGAACCACCTGGATCACTTCTCTTCGGTTCTGAATTTGCTTCAGAACCAAGCTTTTCCTGCCAAAGGAATATGTAAGATAAAATGTCAGAAATGATATGAGAGAGAGAGAGAGAGAGGGAGGAAGGAAGCAGATTCCAACGACCCACAAACAGATACTGCCAAACAAGCAGAACTAGTGTACTATTATGATATACCTTTCCTCCACCAAATGTAGGTGAAGCTTTAGGAACACGTGATTCACTTTCTGAAGAACTGGCCGAGTCAGAATCTGAGAAGTATGAGTCATGTTAGTAAAACACCACAACTTTTTTTGGAATGAGGAACGGTTCAATTTGCAACAAGAAGCAGGAACATTTATGCACACACAAATATCCTAAATACGGTTCGGTAAGAAACCAAATACATTGGCTATCAATCCTCGTACTAGCAAGATCACAAATAACACATTATATTTCAGGACAATCAAGACCACAAACCCCTCAAAGAAGAGCTGGTCACCATCAGCCACTAACACCAAGAAGAGCTGGTCACCCTAGTTACCAAAGGTTTCTATAGCACACCATCCAAAGTGATGGGTTCCAACCATTCCTATTCCACATGCAATCGTCTTATATTAAATTTCCTTATACTTTAGGCACGCTGATCTCACTGCCTAAAGTATAAGGAAAGAGTTTGTTTTTCTCTTTGCCCGGGGAAGGCACAGAAGTAACTATAAACTGAGACATGTGTAAACCAATAAAGTGCGACCACCTAGGCCAGGTTTTGACAGAATTCATAGTACGTTTGAATTTCTCGTTTCTGCTCTAATCATTAAAAGACGATATTCTAGTTAAACTAGTGTCATTCAAAAAACCTATCGAGGCAGAAGAACAGCTAGAATAATGTAAGACAATTGCACCAACGAAGATCAGAACAACGAACCATAGCTTGCATGGTCACTGAGTATTTAGTAATATTTGCATAGTACACAAAAAATTTAAGTAGGCTCAAGAGCTCCAAAATTTGAACACCAGAAATAAATATTGTAAACCACACATTTATTTTATAAGATGAAACGACCGAACAGATGAAGAGTACGCAGAAACACGAACCACTGGACGAAGAGCCTGATTCACTACTGGAGCTACTAGAGCTACTGCATTTACTGTTTCTATGACCAGCATCTTTCTCAATCTCTACAGGAGGAAAGCTTGACATAGGAGCATCGTTTCCACCAACAATATCCACATCTTCATCAACCATGTCATTGCCTGAAATTGCATATGTAGTGAGACCTCAGCTGATCGAAATACGTGCTATACATAACACAATTTGCACAGCTCAATAAATGAATAACACATTTTTCCCAATTCAATTAATAAGCATGGAGTTATTAAAGGGAAAAACCTTTACATGGATGCAGCGAAGAGTTGCTAAATCCCGGCTCATTAAGGATCTGCAGCAAAAAAGCAGTACAACAGTATAAGAAACATACAATATATAAATGCATATATTAGGTTGGATAAGTAATACCCAACGGATAATAAAAAATTAAAAAAGAGGGATTAGCACACCTCCATTTCACAAGGTTCAGCTTTTGCCAGCCTTTTCTCTTTCTCCAGCAGATATTCATCTAGAAGCTTCCGCAATGCAAACAAAGTATCATCACTGAGAATCTCAAAGTCAATCTCAATCTCATCATCACTGGTTTGACCTTCACCGCTATGCTCTTTTAAGAAATCAATAATGCTTTCGGGCAATTCTCCCAGCAAAGAATCAACCTCCATGGTCAGTTTATGCTTCTCCTCATCAGTCATAATGTGTTTGACAATTTCTGGCTTGACAGGCTTCACTGGCTTGAAGCTACTATCATTTGGTGTAGTTTTCTTCTTCTTTGAGGGTGGCATCGGTGTAGCAGTTTCTATGATTTCCGTATGAAGAGGCGCTCTAAAAGGCAAAGCATCCACATCAACTGGAAGCTTCTTTTCTACTGCTTTCCACCTCTGTTCAAAATATTTACTGAGAATCTCAGCCATAATATGTACATCATTGCCAGGTGGGTTGTAAGTCATAGCATTTGAGAATGTAAGCCGCACATCAGCAGCAAAACTTAATGGATTCAAGTATCCCCCAGAAGCAATCTTGCTCTTCACAGTGCCCAAATCCATTGGATGCTTAATGACAGTAAAATAATCCGGAATATTCAACTTCACCACGTCTACAGGATGTTTAAAAACCCAAGCATGTTGATGTTTCATCAACTGATTTAGCAAACCCTCACATTGTTTCATCAACTGAGCATTTGAAGCTGCAACTGGCCTCACTGACTCCACATGCGCAGATAAGCTCTTTTTGTTGCGTGAACCATTACGCCCATGAGGAGCTCGTTTCTTACCCTGCGGCCCAGTTAGTTCAGCTGGTCTATGATAAGCCTCGACTGGAGGCCTGGTTTTCCCATCACTGCAACTCCGAATATCACTAGCTGGGGATAACACAATAGCTGAACTCATAGTTGCAATTTTCTTCTGAAGGTCCCGGACCTGTTCCAGCTCCGAATTCAGCCTCACTTCTAAATCTTTCCTTTCGGACCGAGACATTCTTGACAGCTGAAGCACTTGCATAGTCAACCCAAAACTATCATGACCATCAACATTCAAACTAATACATTTCCTTTTAGAAGGCGCACATGAATCTTCCGAAGCTGTCATTTCCGTATCCACCCTTCCTGAGCTTCCAAAACCCTCTGATTCACCCATGGTCTCAACAGCGTGCCGATAATCCGGAACAAAACCAGATAGCTGCCCTTTTGAATACTTGCGTGACTTCCCCATCAATGACTGTTTCTGTCCAGCGAAGTCTATTGGAACAGTAGGTGCCATAAGATAAACTCCAAATTACTGCACATATCAACTGTGGCAAATAATTTTAGTCCCTTGTAAGTTGATCTCAATGACACCACAATTCAAAATGCACAAAATTGAAGCCCAATTGTTATTATTCTCCTCCTAAGTATGTATATGTTTAGTTCTCTCCAAATGTCCAGGGTTCAAAGAATTCGTCACAAAGTTCAAAACTTTCAGCAAAAGGGAAGGCCCTGTTAATCTCAAGCTGCCCGAATTCAATTCAAAATTCAAAGTTGCACAACTGGGCAATATGAACAAAGGGAAGATTAGGCATCGAAAAAAATTGGGGATGAAATTCCCCAGCTCAATACAAGCAATGCGAATCTATCAAACACTCAGAAAAGAACCACTAAAACCCAAAGATAGAAACTTTCCGAATTGATCAATCTCCCAATTCACCCCCCTTTTTTTTCAGATCAAAACCCCAAATTCGCAAAGCAAAAAAAAAAGGGAAGGAATTCAAAAACTTACAGGAGAAAAACCTAAACTGGGCCTCTCTCTCTACGTATAAACCCCAATTGAAAACCCTAGATCGCGATGTGGATACGGAAGCTCAAATCGAACCCGCGAGCCACCCAATACAATGCGCTTGATAAACCAAAACCCTAAAAGTCCTCCAATTAAAACCTGGATCTCGCCGCCCGAGCCGTTGAAGATGCGCGCGCGCGCGATTCCCAAACCCTAGAAAGCCTTGGTCGAATAGAAGAAAGAGGAATCAGATAGAGAGAGAAAGACGAAGAAGAAGAAGAAGAGGAGAGAGAAAGAGGCTAAAGATCTTTCAGCCTACGATGTGAGAGAGTATGGGCTCCCCTCACACCCCCTCTACTTAAAGGCCCGCGAGGCCTTAAAGCCCGCCGCTATAAAAGGGATCCTGGCCGTTCATCGGCAACTTGGAAGATCTCACGGTCAGAATTTAAAATAATGGCACGCACGAGATTCAAATCTGACGGTTTGAGATTTTATATTCAATAATTGAGATTCCGAGGTAACACTATTCTCGCGAGTAGTCTGAGTTACATACTCGCTCTTGTGTTTTAATACGTGTCTATTTACTGCTTACGCGGAAGCGTGGGCCCTGTGAAAGAGCGAGTGTGGGTTTTTAACGGAGTTAAAGAGAAGGAACTGTTTGAGAAGATTCAATAAGGCAGTGGCGGTGTCGACCACGTGTTTGTATTTGACTTTTTACCGCCATATGACGTGGGAAGCGATCTACTGCTTTCACACGTGGTAGATTTGTAGATGCCAGCTCAGCATTTCTGCTTTTCTGGATTACTCGGGTGGGTACCGTTTCTTTTACTATTGGGCTTTGGTGGGCTAATGATTCAAGATACTGGACCAGAAAGAAATGGGCTGACCCGTAATCAAGTTTTAACTACCATCTCCTTTTTTTTGAGGTTATTTCCATAATTTGGAGAGCATTTTCAGTACGAGGAATTATTAGGTGATCCAGGAACACCAGCTGTCAAGCTGATATGGTGTACCGGACCCAATAACCACGCGAAACGTGGACATGGCATAAATTGATAGGAATTCTAAGAGCTGTTGACGGCTACGTTACACTGTTTAGATCGAATAGAACTCCTCAAACCTCTAAAGGGTTCGGGAAGAAAGCAAACTTCACAGAGCAAAAAAGATGAGAGAGATGGCCGGGAAAGAAGAGTACCAGATATTCGTCCGAAGTTTGACTTAGGACATCTCAAAGCATCAACTCGAGAGTGCTTTTGTTTGCTTTAGCAAAGCCCATGAATCTCAGGTAACCTTAATTTGTTCTCTAATGCTGAAATCTTGCTGAATCTCAGGTCACAGAACATCAACTCGAGAGTGTTTTAGATCCGTAGCTAGATTCTATTATTGAAAAGTTCGTTGCTGATATTTCTCTTTTATCCCCATATCTTTTTTCTTTTTTTTTGTTAAAGAGTCCAAATCTTAACCGCATCGCGTTTAGCTCTTCTCAATGTACCTTTTGAGTAGCTCTCTGCATTCTGCAACTCAAAATTTTGTTGTTGTAGACTGACTTATGTAGGAATATGGGAGACATGTGCAAAGATTTGTTTTTGGATATATGATTATGCCCCAAAATATGAGTGCACAACCAGTGGCGTAGGTTTCTGAGTCCATCTGCATTGGTAAATAAGTTTCTGAATCCATCTGCATTGGTATATAAGTTTTGGGGTAGCGCATGATAATTGAATCAAAATGTATATATGCTTGATCCTAGGAAGTTCTATTTTTCCTTGCCAATCCAGTATCCTTACTCTCTGGAATCACATTTAAGAGATTGCGATCATTTTTTTAGCTTGGAATCTCCCTGCATGTATGTATGATCTAAATATGTTGACTTTGTTCTTGGACTGCTTGAGCATGTTCACCATATCTTCACTTATAAAACGTGAAAGTGTCAACCTTAGCAGGCTGAGTTAGCACCATGAGAAGTTGTTTATGTTGTAGTCTCATTACATCTATCCGCGCCGGTAAGGCGGTCATTTCAAGCAACGCTTACTGAAATGCTGTTTAATGGATACACAATTGAAACTGTTATTGATTGATATATGCTTCGCGGTGTATTCTGAATGAATCACCAAGAGACAAGACCTCAAACAGCCCCAGACATTGCTCTCGTTGGTTTTTATGATTGCAGCTGGACCATCAATACTTGTCATTGCTTTAATGTTCATTGTTAGGCCTGTAGGAGGTCACAGACAAGTCAGGCCAGGTGACTAGGCAGGATTCATGTTTACATATAACATTTGCCTTGGTCACAGAGAACACACCTGAGTTGCAAGCTCGTTGCTAATGTGTATAGTTTTTTTTATTTGGAGTGAACGTGTGTAGTTTTCATCTGCATGTATCTGTGACGTTAAATTTTAAATATAGTTGATTGGATACCTTGTATATATGAGTCCTTTTTTTACTTGTCATTCAGAAATGTTCTTTAAGCGTGCACAATGAGATCACTAAGTTACAAATCTAAATGTTGCTAAAAGGCCATTTGGCAATCATTCCAAAAATAAATTGCTTACAGGGTCATTTGCTCTAAAAGAATGTTCAATTGTTCTTCATAATTCTGGAAATATAAACTCTAAAAGAGAATTGGTCGATTTGGAAATATAAACCATAAGTAAAACAGAAGTTGACATCAATTTGCTTCAATTATATAGAACTTGCAATCTATGGTCTCTTCCATGTCTTCACCCACCTGCACCAAAAATTTACAAAATGCAGCAGTACATGATATGTACTATGTATATTTGCTATTGAATTTGTTAAATGGAATGACAAATGCTCTGAGTGGCTACGTCCCTTTTGATATCTACAGAAGTATTGCTTAGTTTATGAATGCATATACTTTAATGACCTCTGGAACCACAGTGCTAGCTAGTTTTGTTAAATGTGTTTGCTATAGTCTTGCTCTCTTGGACTCACATCTCATTGTCAAACTAATAAATTGTCAAACTAATAGTTTAGGTCTGGGAGCGAAAGATTTCAATTTCCAGTTTGCTGCATACACAGTGGGGAAGAACCAATATATGATTGTGAATATGAATTATTTCATATATATCTTCATATAATATATATATATATATGCAGCAAACTGGAAATTAAAATCTTTCACTCCCAGACCTAAAATATCATGAAAGAAGAACAGAAAGTCGTCTATAAGAACTAAACTCTTATGGATCAACTTTTTCCAAGAGACTTTTTCACTCCTATACATGAATTGTTTTTATGCCTATACAGTAAAGAAAATCGTCTAACAGAACCACCTTATAAATCATATATAAGCCAAGCACCCTAATAAGCCATATATAAGTTCTATGAACGAAACGACTTGAATTACAAGAAATTGAAAGAAGAAGGACATCAGTACACCTTAATTATATGGAAAAGAAGATCAGAACATCAGTACAACTTAAATAGATTCAATACTCATATATGTGTGTGTGTGTATAGCACACATTAATATATATATATATATATATATATATTTCCTAAATCCTGATATAATTATGTCGATTGCAAGAAGAATGAAAACGAAATCCACTACATCGTTGTCACGTTTCAATAGTTTTTGGATGATTTTTCATTGATGGCAACGTAAAATAGGGAGATAGATTAACTTACTCGTGTTTACCATTGAAGATCTGATTTTCTGAAGACCTCTCTCTCGCACCAGTTCGTTTCTTCTTCCACACCAGTCGTTTCTTCTCCCGCTTCTGAGTTCATTTAATTTGTTTAGGGAGGTTTGAGACTGCTGAGTGGATCAGAACGTGGTTTTTGAGATTTGACTCTTCAGTTCTTCACGGTAGTGTAACGGAGCCGTCAACAGCAAGAGGAATTCCTATCAATTTAAGAGATGTCCATGTGTCGCGCGTCTACTGGAACCGGGACACCAAATCAGCTTGACAGTTGGTGTGCCCAGTGCATCTAATAATTCCTCCGTGCATACAAGAATTTTCACATATTGTTTTTATTTTTATTTGACTTTGTCAACTAATATAAAAAAACAAATATGGATCTATTATTGTTATTGGACTTTAACAACTGAAGTATAGACTTGCAATAAGTATGCAATCATCTTTGTCAGCAGTGATCATAATAAACGGATGGTAGGATTTAAAATCATGAGAGCAATTGCTTTTCTATATCTTTGTGTGTTCGACTTCCATGACCACTAGATTGTGTTGTGTCGTTCGAGTCCTCTTCAGTATCATCGTAATCTTCCTCCAAATTCTGATTTATAGCTTATTTGTAATAGAGGAATCGGCCATGATAAATTGTTTTAGGGTATTTTGGTAAAAAAAAACAAAGAGGACTATTTAGGTTTTTAAGCATGGCACAAAGCAAAATGAAGGTGTACTAAGTAAGAGAGGTATACAAAGCAAAATTAAAGGTGCAACTAGAATCTGCCTTAAACAAAACGCTTTTTCTTTTTGTGTTGGGTAAATTGTAATATCATTCTTTCCTGGTTTGTTTAGCAAAGACTTTGTCTCAGCTTTCTAGCTAGGAATCCGTTTGGATATGGTCATATGTGCAAGAAATTATCTATATAAAGAGGTCTTGGCCTTAGTATTCATCACAGTGTATTCTCAATACAGTTTGTGTTTGATACTTTTTGGCTGGTATTATATATACTTAACTTGGCTAATTGAGATCAATTAAGGACGAGATTTGCAAATATGTCGCAAGAAGGCAATAAGTGGATGATGGATGGAAATAAGAAGCAAGACTATTCGGATGGAGATAAGAAGCAAGACTATTCGGATGAAGATCGTTCATGTGAAGACTGCACATGTCCACCAGCTCCAAAAAAGAACCAATCTTCTTCAAGGTACAATGACTCGTTTGGAAGACAAAACTTGAATACGAATTTCGACCAAGAAGATCGAAGGAGTAGATAGAGGATATGCTATTAGAAAATAGCAATTTGACTTGTTTTGCTTTGAGCTTTTGATAACTTTATATTTACATGTTTCTCTAGCTATGTTTATGTAATGCTCAGTTTGTGTTTAGTGATGCAAGAGTTAATTCTACGAATAAATTTCTATAATGTATGAGTTAATCTTAAATTTTTATCATTGTTGCATGATGTTATTAGTTTTAAAAATATTACGTTTCAATTTACATGTGAATCACTCGTCGAGACAAAGACATGAAGCTAAGAAAAGGTGATTGACATGATTTCTTTCCCATTTCGTTTGTCATCAGGTCTAGAAAATTTGGTTCTTCTTTAAAAGAACAAATTATATCGTTATATATTGCTTGTTGACTAGACATCCTGTACAACTCCTTTGAAGATTAAGATATCAGTGAATTATTAGAACAAAAGAAGCAAGAACTTTTATTTACTCATATATCGATCGGTTTTTATATATATATAATAAATATATCACATATATGTTTGGGAGGTATTTCTTTGTGGACGTACACAGGCACATAGCTTCGTGGAATTTGTATCTATCATGCATCAAAATTGGACAACATGTATGGGGTATCTAGCTATGTGTCGGAATTCCTTGTACTGGACGTTGTACATTACAGAAACGAATAAGTGGAGCTTGGCTGCAATGGATGATGGGTATATAGTGTTACTGAACTTTATTGGGTTACCAGCCTCAGCAACAATGTCTTATCCATTCAGAGACTCAGAGAGTTTGTTTTTTCATAGGATAATGAGGAGAAGATTCAGAAGCTTAAAGTACTCCAGGGTAGAGAGAGAGAGAGAGAGAAAGAGAGAGAGAGAGAGAGAGAGAGAGAGAGAGAGAGAGAGAGTAGTAGGTAAGTA
>NC_020494.1:20594576-20629417 GCF_000184155.1 Fragaria vesca subsp. vesca | reverse complement strand
GGTAAAGTCAGAGGCTAATTTAGAGTTACTGGCCGGGAATGTTTCAAGTGCTCCTCAGATTTGGACTTTGAATCGCGTATGTCTCTCCAAACGTGAAACGCCATCATGCTAGAGGCATACGCATTCAAGAAAAAGGTTTCCATTGCTAGCTGCTTCTATGTCACCAGCTGCAGAATATAGCAAATATATACCATTCTTGACAAATCAACCAGGAGAATATCCTTTCAAATTGGACCCACAAGACCAAGCATTTCCAGAAAACTCACATGATGCGAACAGGAACGTCCAAGCGGTTTCAATTCAAAGATGGATCTGGTAAATAATTAGCACGTCAATATTGTTGAAGCATAGAGGGAAGGTCTTCCGAAATCTGAAAATGTGAACATATATAACTGAACGAGCAGGCAGAAATGGCGCACAAATTAAAGTTCTCCCAAAATTCAATTCATTGGATCAGAATTCAAATTCATAAGTATAATGAAGAGAAATGAGTAGTCCACCCTAGCTAGATGTGGGATTATGTACCAGCTACTTGAAACTTTGAAATCGAAAAAAACTACTTGAAACTTATGAAATGATTCCCCTATAAGATAACGGTCATTATCCTGCACAACTGCATCCTTGTTATGATTATTGCTGATCTGTTGCATGCATGTATCAAACAAAATTATCAAACAAAATTAAAGCCTAGGGTCCAATCTGTCCAATCGAAGTACGTTGTTCATAAAATTGATGTACTAGTGTGTGTGTGTGTGTGAGAGAGAGAGAGAGAGAGAGAGATTTCTTTTTACCCATGATAATTCCGACCCATTTTCTTCTATATTCCTTTGACAACTCTCGGGTCCTAAAACCTGAAGGTAAAAAAGAGGAATGTAGTGATATCTTCACAGCTTTACTGTAGATTTAACTCATTTAAGTAACTTAATCAAGATACTAACTTAAAATCCAATTATAGCGCACACTTATTCAAACCTATAAACAGGATGATTTAAGTATATGTATACAATTCACGGGTCACGACTCACAATCACTCTTGAACTATATATCGAAAGTTAATGTACTTGTTATTTGATTGCATGTTAACTATGTACAGTTGTCTTGTTGATGCATACGAGTAATAAAACAATATTTTTGAACGAGTATCAGTCATAACTACTACTTGTGTGAGTTGTGTCTATTGTTACCCTAAAGGGATGCAAAGTGGTAGCTCTTTCTAGGTTTAGGTAAAATCAAGTCCATCTAGCCGGAAAACAGCATATATTACAGTGCTGTACCCAAGCACCGAAGCCCTAAACGTACAGCACCTTTGTAGTTGGTACCACATCAAGACGTGGCACAACCGAGCCACTAATTTCCAACTCGATCGCGCGAGCCCCCTATCTATATATCTGTGCCCCAAATTATTTAGGTCACTGAGAATAGCAAGGTCCAGAAACAGTAGCTTTCAGCGAACAATAATTTAGTGTTTGAAGGTTCTAGGCAGTCGTTGATGTGTTGAGAGCCGATTGGAGCCTGTTGCTTAAATCATGGCCGAGTCGTGGTGGCCAATCCTTGCTTCAAAGTAGGGCAAAACTAATTAAGCTAAAGCAGATCGAAGAGAGATGATTAGCCCTAGCAAAGATAGCTGTGCCTTTGTAGTTTTGCGTCTAGCTTGGTCGTTTAAACTAATAGAGAGGGTTATGGCCTTATGGGACATCGATGTCAGCATGCAGATGAGCAGCCCTATCTAAACATGGCAAGCAACTTTTCTAGTTTTCTTGCAATATAACATGGCAAGCAACTTTTGGTAGTAAACATTTCATTTCCTAATGAGATCTATTCAATATCAGATCGCGAAGAAAGAGACCCGTTTGCATTTTGCAAAATTATACAACAGGATAGAAGAGGCCAGGAGCCTGGACCTGAGAATTCGAGAAGACTATGAAAATGGGAATCTATCTATCCCATAACTGATATTATAACATCAGCAAAATATTTACATTATCCATAATCCATGAACATGTTGTTATCTAGCTAGAACGAGAAGGGAACCTTTTTCGTATGCCAATCTAGTTTGATCGACAAGATAGCAAGCATCAAATATATGATTGGCATTCAACCAGATGAGCTTAAGCAGGTAGACGTATAGATCTGCATCTGCTGCATCAGTAAACGACTTTGCTTAACAAGCTTGGTGGTCTTAACTACATGGCTATATGGCTATATAGAGTAATTATTTTCTGGCCTCGGAATACCACGTGTCTTATGATCCGATACCATATAATAATTTTTCATATGAACGGATGATTCATTGATTCGTGTTTTATTGATAAATAAGGATCACAACATATAAATCAAATTGAAAAATGAACAATTCCGAAACTATATAGGATTTTAAGAGATCTCTAAAATCAGGCCTATATATGTCTGAAAGCAGCCAATAATTTGTGGATTGCGTGATGTAGATCTCATTGCTAGATTCAGCAGACCTAACTCTTTGTTGATACGTTTTTATTTATTTATAAAAGATCGAACAGACACACAAAGAGTTGAAATAAATTGTCGGGTTGAAAAGAGATATAGGAAGGTCCCAATCACACTTAAAAAAATTAGATGGTTTGGCACTCTAAGAATCTAGCTAGCTAATTGATCAATCATTTCAATACCTCAATGGGAATAGTTACAAACATATAATATCACTATCCTTGAGTAATCTGATTGAGATAAAAAATAGGTAGCATAAATTCACAGGCCAGCACACTAGTTCATGACGTACGTTGATAGTGTATGCTAAATTTTGGAAATGTATGTGTCATATGCTCATATTTATATAATCGTTCAATACCTCTCGGTCTCTTTACAGTCACAGATGAGATCATGGAGTCAATGTATGTATGCAATCCTTCTCTCTAGATAATTCTCTGATTTTCTCTCTAAAGTCTTCCTACTCTAGCAACCATTTTCTAATGCCATGAAGATGAAGTAATACGTTCGTGAGCCCTATACCACAATATCCACATAGGATTGATGTGATCGGGTAAGGTAGCTAGCATAGCATGAAAGGCCGATTAAGTTTATATCAATAACCTAACTAGCTAGAGCTCATACCAATATATTTTTTAAACTTTTACTTTTGGTACACAATTAACTAGATTTAGTTTCTACACGTCGCAAGTCATATTTTTGAATTAACGATGGGATGTTTTAGAACTGAATCAAATGTAAAATGTTCATCATATTGTTAGCTTGTAACTGAAAATTGTAATAGATTACTAAATGATAAAACACAAAAGCATTAGTTTCACAATAAGTGTTTTTTGTATGGTTAATTTATAGATTCATAAAGCATATCTCCAATGACGGAGGCAGAAATATATATGAATGGGGGCAAAAAAAAATTCACTTACTCTCTCATGGTCTCACATTAATCTTTCTTTCCCATTCATCTATATCTTAGGCTCTTATATGTATAAAAGTCATCTACTTCTGTAATTTGTTAACTCGATAAAAAAAACACTTTTTCTAAAAAAAAACTTATGAGAAGGTATAGAAAAGCTATAAAACTAAAGAATATTAGGGTAAAAATAGAAGAAAATTTATTCAGAATAGAGGACGTACTTGTATCCACGATCGATGTGTAAGATCAAACACAAGATCGATCTAGTCTTTAGTCATAAGAAAAAAAAACTAACATAAATTAAGGAAAATGCATAGAAATTCGGAAAGAAAGATATGCATGGAGCAGAAGGAGAGGAAAGAATGGTATTTGTTAAGCTAATGAGATATATATGACGATGTTATGAAGATAAGAAGAATAACAAGTGGTGAGGATCAACTTTTTACTTGTATGCAGGAACCAAGTCCTCATATTTAGACCATCATGTATTGATGTATAGACCTGCTCCAATGGGGGCACAAAGAAAAGAAGGTTAACTAACAGATTTCAAAATTTTACTGGGGGCAAGGCCCCCACTGGTCTTACATTGGCTCCGCTATTGCTGATATCTCACATATACATATATACGTGTTTTTAATATTTTTATCCGATGATCTCTGTATTTCAACATTTGATTCGTCGTTCGTATTCATATTTTATGTAAACAATATACTAGAGATAATCGAAACTATGGACCACAGTGAGCTATAAGAGCATGATCGACACATGAACTTCATCATCTCCGACGGCAAAATCTGCAGGCTAGGTTGTGGATACATAAACTACAAAACCAGCCAGTGGGGATTTATTTATAAACCTAAAGAACAGAAACTCGATCTCGCAAGCAATGCAGGCAAGTACGTAGCTAGACGACATGCAGCAGACAAGTCGATCTAACAAACAGAATGATTGAAGGATTCGGGTGCGATAACACACTGACCAATATGAACCGCCGGAAATGTTGAACGTTTTCGACTGGCTCTGGGCTCTAAATTTCAAGCTGGAAAGATGGACCTTGTGACTCTGGCAGAGGGAAGGTATAGGTTTCAGTCCGGTGCTTAAAATATTGGCCAAGTGTCACGGCTTGCTTCCAACACTTGGCTTACTTAACTAGGGCCAATGCGTTAGTAAGAACTGACGTGAGATTCGCCCCAACTGCATTGAGCATGGATTTTTATTCGGGATATGGCATGGTTGGTTGGTTGTTCTTTCTATTTATTTTTATTAAACAAATAATTAAAATGTTATTATGAATCGAACTTATGATTTTTTATTTATAAAAAATAGATGTCATTAGATCAAATGAGGGGTCACATTAAAACGTTTTTATTTTTTGGTCGCTTGAACTGTACTCAGTGTCGTAATAATTTGAAAGGTTTTTATCAACTCGACCACTTTTACTATATAAGAAAGAGAATCGACCGTTGATGACACCGATATTTTGTAAAATAAAATCTTTTTTTTCTTTCTTTTAAAAAGAAATCTTTTCTAATCAATCACTCGAATGGTGCTTGTACGTACTTCTACTTTAAGAGCCCCAGCTATATATGAGATCAGGGATCGATGCCTCTTTAAGTGCTTTGATAGTGGTAGGTCGTTCTGTAAACATTTGTCCCAATTAGAAAGGATTTTTAGAGTTCTTAATATACTTCAACTTATGTGCCACTAATTAATGTCGATCCAAAGGGAGCATATATTATTTGTGTGTAATGCATTAAGATTGCGGACAAAACTGAGGTCAGTTTCAGATGAAACTTATGAGTTATGAAGACCTAACGTCGATCTGTGCCAATCAATATGCTTCCTTCAACTGCAGTAAAATCTGTCGCTGTCGAAGTAAAAGGAAGAGCAGATTTTAACATAGGTTATAACTTTACTTCTGCTGAGGCTCCCACATAAGTAAGTAGCTAGCAACAGAAGCAGATCACAAAGTGATCTGATGCCGATAAGGATCACATACAGAAATAGACGCAGTTACCCGTATTTTCCCCCCTGAAAACAACATTAGCATAGTCATGGGACACAGGTCATAGACTCTCATGCTCAATGGTTTCTTAAGCCAATATTGCCACAAAGAGTAAACAATAAGTAACTCCACCCGAAACAAATCAAGGTCACTTTCCCTATTCAGTCAGACAAGATCTAACACAAGGGTAGTACCGCCAACTCACTAGCATGCTAGCAGCCAGTTCTTAACGCAACCCTTTATCCTTTTACCCTTTCTCTCCAATCACCCAGTCCAGAACAGAATAAAACCAAATCCAACGGCGGAAACCCCAACCCTCACCTCCACGACCTCATCGACACCGTCCACATGGCCAGGCCTTCCTCTTCATATTACGCCAATTAGGGAAACCCTTAGCTGCATCGTGTCCTCCTTCTCGAAGCCGCATTCAGATTTTTCAGTCACCAAAAAACCAAAACCCCATGCACAGCAGAGTCTCCCACCTCTGCATCAAAAAAAAGTCTCCCACCTCTTTAAATGTGGCCAGACACCTCTCGCTCTCCCATTGGTTCCTTTTTGGGGCCCAATCACAACCCGAACTTAACGTTCATACGGGCCCCACAGACACGTCTTTGCTCTCAACCAATCCCGTCTTTGCGCTGTTGCTGTAACAGTGCCCACACGTGTCTGATCCCACACGTGTCGAGGAGCGCTCCTCCTCCGTATATATGTAACCCCCTGGACCAGCTCCGCTAGCTCTTACCTTCACTGCTTGACGATCTGAAACACTCAAAACACTGAGAGAGTTGTACAAGAGAGGGAGAGAGAGATGGACAGGAGAGGCGGTTGTTGTATAGCGAGGTATGGCGGAGGTGGCGGCGTTTATGACACGTCGAAGATGGATAGAATAATGCTGAGATTCCGTCCGATCGCTCCGAAACCTGTCGGAGGGTCGGTCTGCGGCGGATCTACGCCGGAGATAAGTGAGAAATGTAGGAGGGGTAAGAGAAGGAACGTGAAAGACAAGCGGTGCAATAACAAAAAGAGAAAGGCTTCTTCTTCTTCTCCGCCGGAGGAGAAGAAAAAAAGTGGTGTAACCGCTGCGGTTACTACTCTGTCGCTACTTCCGGAGAGTCCGGAACCTAGGGACTCTCCGGAAGAGCGGAGCTCAACCACGTGGCTGAGCTTCGAGAGCTTTCCTGGAAATAAGGAGTACCAGACGGTGAATATTCCGGCTGTGCGGCCCGTGAGAGTGGTGGGATCGTCCGTGACGGTGGACTGCGTGACGGATACGTGGGTTGATGGAGGACTGGGGTTTACAGACGAAGAGAGGAGGATGAGTCTGGAGACGGACACGTGTCCGGGGTTCTTATCGGACGGGTACGGTAGGGTGGTGTGGACGAACGGGGCGTACAAAAGCATGGTGGGTCAAGAGAACGAGACGGATGAGGTGACGGTGTGTTTGGTTGTGAAGGAGACGGCGTCTGTGACGGCGGTGGCCTTGGCTTACCCGGCGTTTACGTGCAGAGTGAGAGTGCAGTACACGTGTGGATCCCTCACGGTGCCGTGTGACGTGTGGAGAATGGAGGGAGGAGGTTTTGCGTGGCGGTTGGACGTGAAAGCTGCGCTGTGTCTCGGCCGGCCGTAAGAGTACCGTACGATAGCACCAAAAGCCGTATGAAACCCTTCTTCTTAAACTGACCAGAGTAACTACGTGGTTAAGCACTTAAGCTTTCAGCCTTTTTGATTATTTGTGAATATGTTTGATTCTACTGTTCTAGCTTCCACGTTGGTTCTGCTTTGTTTATCTCTCTGGGTTGCTTAAGTTTTTGTTTATATGTATAAACATGCGGTCAGAAGCGGATTTGAATGTTTGATTTCATGTGTGGTTTATGTCTGTAGTTCTTTACTGATACGACACCGAGCTATTATAAACTATAAATACTGGGATATATAACAGTTCGGGCACACAAACACAGAATTATATTCTCTTCTCTTAACTTCTAAGAGCTTGTTGTGACCATTTTTGCACTGTTCTGGCACGTTGATGAACAGAAAAAGTAAAGGTTACACGTGTTTGGATTGATCTGAATCAAAGATGGAGATTATCTGAATCAAAGATAGAGATTACATATCTGGTTTTAGCTAAAGCTTTGAATGTATTGAAAAAGCTGCAAATTTTGATGGGGTTGGGAGGCATAAGACCGAGATGCATGAGGGATGTTGGGACAGGTGGATGAGTATAGCTCTCTCTTTTCTGTTGGTGGAAGTGTCTGCGTCCATCTTCAACGGTCTCTTTCTTTATTGATCCACGTTTTGTATACCTCTTCTTAAAGCTAGCCTTGTGTACCTTAATTTCTTTTCACAGTGCTGTTTCTGAAAATCGGTTGGAAAATACAGGAAAGATAATAAACTTTTATTTATAGAGAGAATCAGTAATTCTGGTTAGTATGATACCATGAAAATTAAATTTCAAAATCGATAATCAGAGAGTAAGTGGAAGAGTAAAACCATAAAACAAAATTTCTTGGCTCTTTTCTTTCTTAAGAGTTGGGTCTTGATTCTTACAGCTTATTTAGGTTTCGTTTGTTCTTCCATTAAGCTTACAAAAATGAATTATTATACTTGAAAATTTCCATAATTTTAAGCAAAAGGGAACAGAATAGATTTACTATTTCTGAGCACTTTACAGAATTGATCATAATGAAAAGAGCTAATTGTTAAAGAACTAATTAAGAGATGTAACAAAAACAACAAAAGAACAAATTGATAGAAAAGTAAAGCCCTGACAAGCTTCCAAAATAGGTGCATACAGTATAGCTCCATTGTTTCGAAGCTACAAACTAGCTATTTCTCAGCCTCAGTATAATCAGACATAAGGACCGGAACAAGATGAAGAGAATTACAGGCTTACAGCTCATGCATGTAATATGCTTGTTACCTCTCTTCCCCATATATGCATACACTTGATATTAACTTCCTATGCTTAACCATGAGGACGAAAGCATCCAGAAATTTATTTCATGTAATCGATCATAAAGCTTTGGAAGCGTATCCGTAGTTCCTTGTAAGAGATGAGGATTCGCAACTCAGAATCTTCTCAAGTTAGAACCATTAAGCAGTTCGTTTTTATTTACCAGATACTGAAGAAACAATAATGATATGAGTAAAACATTGACAAATAGGAAAATATCATTGATCATATGCTATATATATTCAACGACGTCACATAAAAGCAGGAATTCAAAAGGTGTCCATATAGAACATATGATCATCCTCCATTACCTAATAACCGGAAGTCTATCCAGTTTTTGAAGAGAGAGTACATTATTGATTTGATGACAACAACTAGAGGCAAAACTAGACGATGATGATGATGATGATGGTGATGAGGTGCATCTAGAGCCTGGATGATGCCCTGGGGTGGTGCAAGACGATATGATTATAGGCATCGAGAGTCAGAAAGTCGTCTAGAGTTTGCGCTGTGCATTGCCTTGTGAACATCTTGCAAGCCTCTTTGTACATTCCCTTCTTAAACTTGTCCTTCCCAATCTCTCTCTCAATCCTCTCCATTTCTTCTTCCACCACCCTCCCAAACAGCTCCTTCCCCACCCTCACTCCAAGTCCATCTCCATCCAACTCCACTCCATACTTGATCCACTGCCAGTTCTGGACCCTGCTGATCTCAGCTGTTGCAGCATCTTCCATGAGATTGTAAAGAGGTACCGAACCAGCTCCTGTTAGCCATGCTGCCAGGTATTGGATTCCTACTCGGGTGTTCAGCCGCAGACCCTCCAGGGTTCGGACCCCTCTGGGCCTCTGCAAGAGGTCTTCTTCAGTTATGGCGGATGCATCTTCTCGCCTCATGGTTTGGATTTGGTTAGGGGTGTGGCCCATGTTGTTTGTGAAGATCTCCATGCAGGCTGGGATTAGTCCTGGATGTGCTGCCCAGGTTCCATCATGTCCTGCTTTCACTTCTCTTAGCTTGTCCTTCCTCACCAAATCCAATGCTGCTTCATTTGCTACTGGATCATCTCTAATTGGTATCTGAGCTGCCTGCTCATCAATACAAAATAAGCTTCATTCATTAATATTCGAGTTATATTCAATCAAACAACACATCTTTATTTCGCTAAGCATGAACTAGCTAGTCCCATATGTGTGTACGACTAGTCAACTACGACAGATGCACGAAGCTTGTATATGGTTCTGCTAATAACATTACTTTGTAGATTCCATATCATTCTATCAGCTCGGGACAACGGAATCGTAAGCCATCATGACTGGTATGAAATGCACAGGGCCTGAGTGTGACCACTTTATAATGATGTTATACATGTGTGACAGAAATGCTTACACCTAGGCATACACAAATAATGGAATTCAATAATCACATACCATGCCTCCCATGGCGTGGACGCCGCGCCTATGGCAGGTCCTGATGAGTAGATCAGAGTAACTCCTCATGAAATGTTGATTCATGCCAACCAGAACCCGATCAGGCAATAGGCGGTCGGGGTGAGCCTGGAAGGTCTTGACATAGCTAAAAATGTAATCCCATCTTCCACAGTTCAAACCAACAGAGTGATCCCTAAGCTCATAGAGGATTTCATCCATTTGAAACACAGCCGGAAGAGTTTCGATCAGAACAGTGGCTCTGATGCTTCCTCTCTCTATCCCTACCATCTTCTCGGCCTTCTCGAACACACAATTCCATATCTTCGCTTCCCTGCAGCCAAAATCGTGCATCTAGTTGTGTGACTCTTCCGTTATCAACTGATAGAACTTTAATTAAAGCGTACGTGATCAAACAAGTAATAGGTAAATGAATATTTCTTACCTTGAATGCTCCATTTTAGGGAGGTAGAAGAAAGGTCCAGACCCTTCACCTTGGGTTCGACTGAAAGCTGCATAGTTGTGGTAGAAGTAGAGACCAAAGTCCACAAGGCAACCAGTTGCAGGCTCACCATCAATGAAAATATGAGCCTCAGGCAAGTGCCAACCTCTTGGACGCACAAAAAGCTTGGCTATGTTGCAATCATTGAGCTTGTAGACTCTGTTCCTCGCCTTATCATGGAAAGTTATGCTCCCATCCACAGCATCTTTCAGGTTCACTTGACCCCTTATAAGGTTCTCCCAGCTTGGTGAAAGCGCATCTTCAAAATCAGCCTACCCAAGAAAAAAGACGTCCCTTCATCTAGTACTAACTTCAGTCGATCTATGATTATATGTGACTTCAGTTCATGCTTTAGTATATTCACTTCTCTAGCTAGGTTTGTTTTATATGTACCGGACATAGTCTAGTTGGTAAGTACGGTATGAACTTGAAGATATTCACTAAAAGTATCAACTCACTCTTTCAGAGATTTCAAGTAGAGTTTGAAGAGTCACACAATATATTTCGAGTTTAAAATGTACTAACAGATTATAACATGCATAAGCACACAATATATATCATCACACATGACCAGGAAGTATCCAAAATATTATGGAAATTTCACTATATATGCTAGCATGCAAGGTACGAGTGTGACACCTATAGAGATACCAAATTAAAGTTAAACCGATCACAAACAAACAGCGTTATGCTCACCATGAAAACTTTTGCTCCAGAATTGAGAGCATTGATGACCATCTTCCTCTCCACAGGTCCTGTAATCTCCACTCTCCGATCAGCCACCGCTTTCGGGACCGGTGCACAAACCCAATCCCCTTCCCTTACGAACTTCGTGGCGGGATCAAACCCTGGCACACCGCCCTCATTGTACCTCCTCTTAGCTTCCTTCCTACACTCCAATGCATACTTGATCCTGTTCCTGAACTCCCTCTGCAACTCCGCCACGAACTGCAAAGCCTCCTTGCTCAGAATCTTCGCATACTCTTGGTCATACCGTCCCCGAATCTCAACTCCTTCGGGGGCGTCGTATCCCCCTCCTGCACCGGCCGGTGCAGCGTACCCGTAAGAGCCAACTCCCATCATGTTTTCCTTTCCCTACTAACAAAACTGCTATGTTTGTTATGGAATAGCTAGTGGAAATGAAGAATGGTATAGTCGGATATATAGAAGTACTGGATAGATGCGAAGAGTGCTATCGTCATGGGGTAGAATGGAGACGGTGCATGGCGTTATGTGCGTAAGGTGATGAGGAATGTGATGCAAGTATCTAATCATGGCAGAGGAGATAAGGGGTGGTGGCTTTGAAATTTGTGCCTGCCTAGGGGGTCGAGACTATTTTTGGATATAGAAGATCGATGTCATCAAGAAAAACCCTACTCCGTTTTTGGGTAGGAACAGAAAAACCTGATCGAATTGGGCCGCATTTAGGCCCAAAGAGATAAACCATATTCCTGGAAGGATAAGAATAGTACATACACACGTAAATTCCAAACAGACACCAAAACCTATAAATACTCACCCACCAAGCCAAAACCATCACAACGCACGAAAGCGACCAAGGTGTTCGTAACGATCCTGAGATTTTCTCATCGGCGATCCCATATATTCATTCCGGTAAGGCCTTCCGATACCTGTGACTCTCTCACGGCTCCCTGATAAATCGAGTTCTAGGGTTCTTCTTTTTCTGCTTTTGATTGATTGGATTAAAAAAAGATTGAATTGTTATAGATAGCTTTGATATTGGAGCTAGGTTGGTGTTGTGTATTGTATTTTGAGTTTAATCGCTGACTAAGAGGAACTGTTGTTAATAATATGGCAGCAGGGCAAGTTGATGTTTTGAGAAGAAGGGATTCTCCTAAATACTCCAAGAGAAATTTTGGGTATTATAGGAATGGTTTCTCTGGTGTTAAGCTGAGCCATGGCCGGCATGATGCTGTCAAATTTGGGGATGATCATGAAGTGCGCGATTCGCGAAGATGGAGAGGTCAATCAAAGGCCTCAGAATCGTTGCTTGAGACCAGAAAAACTCCCGAGAAGGAGAAGAGGAAGTTTTCTCCTGTTATATGGGACAGAGAAGAGAAGAAGGTGAGAGTATCATCGAACAATGGAGCTGTTCCAGTCTCGGTTGTTTCTCGGTCATCTCCTGTAAAGAGATCGCCAAGATCATCATCTTGTGATGTTAATGGTGTCGATAATGTTCAATTGCCTCCTGAGAAGAAGAGGAAGTCTCCGGTTACGAGTGACAGGGAAGAAAAGAGAGTGAGGATATCATCAAAGAATACAGTTGTTCCGGTCATCCCTCCTCCACCTAGTGTTGTTTCAAAGTCTCCTACTTCTGAGACTCAGTCTCACGAAGTGGAGGGTTTTGAAGATAGATTGGTGGAGAATTCTAAACTGGAATTCCCTGCTGTTTTGCATACTCGGCGGCATTCCGAGGAACAAAATAATCTGGATGACAAAGACTTGCAGGAGACCAGAATCCCATTGTCAAGATGGTCATCTGACACTGACTATCCAAGCAATGATAGCTGCAGCTCGACTCCTGAAAGTTGCGAAATCGGAAGAGAAGCCTCAGTTCGTGAAAGGAGCAGAACTTCCAGCTCTGTCAGTAGAGACGGTGGAGAAGAGATCAATGGAGATGTTGGCAATGCAGGGGTTGATCAGTCGTATCCTGATTCAGACGACGTCGTTCTTCCACTGATAGAAGAGCCAGCAGCACCCAGGGGAAGAATTACAACCATGCTACAGGGCTGCAGAAGTATAGAGGCATATACTGATCGAGAGAAGCTAGGTGAAGGTACTTATGGTGTTGTGTACAAAGCCAGAGATAAACAAACTGGGGAAATTGTAGCCATTAAGGAGGTGAAGATGGACAAGTGCAATGAAGGTTTCCCTATTACAGCATTGAGAGAAATAAACATTTTGCTGTCTTGTAATCATCCTTCAATTGTGGGTGTGAAGGAAGTTGTTATGGAAGAGCATAGGGAAGTTGATGAGGAAAAACTTGATGATATACATATGGTTATGGAGTATATGGACTATGAGCTCAAGTTTCTAATGGAATCAATGGAGCAGCGGTTCAGTATAGGCGAAATTAAATACCTGATGAAAAGGCTGTTGGAGGGTGTAAAGCATCTTCATGACAATTGGATTCTTCACAGAGATCTGAAAACCTCAAACATCCTTTTGAATAAGGAGGGTGAATTGAAAATATGTGACCTTGGGATGGCGCGCCAGTATGGGAGTCCCTTGAAGCCTTATACTACATTGGTAGTCACTTTGTTGTATAGGGCACCTGAACTTCTATTAGGCCAAAAGCAGTACTCTACAGCAATCGATATGTGGTCAGTTGGATGTATAATGGCTGAACTTTTGACCAAGGAACCATTATTCAATCCGAAAACGCCAGAAGAAATTCCTCTGCTCGGCGCGATTTTTGAAACTCTTGGTGCACCAAACGAGAGAGATTGGCCTGGAGTATCCAAATTGCCAGTGTTTAAAACTATTAAGATTAAAAAGGGGGAGAACACTTTGCGCAAGAAGTTTTGTGGGACAAGTTTCACAGGATCCCCAATGCTTACTGCTTCAGGGTTGGATTTACTGACAAAACTTTTAACATATGATCCTGAGAAGCGGATAACAGCGGATGATGCTCTTAGCCATGACTGGTTTAAGGAATACCCTGAACCTAGAGTTTTTAAACCTTCTCCTAGTGTTCATGACAGCTACATCCTCGAGCAGAAACGAGAAAGGGATCGTCGACGGAAGCAGCAAGAGGAAAGTGAACGTCGACTGAAGCAGCAAGAGGAAAGTGAACGTCGGAGAAGGGAGTTAAGGCCTTAGTTTTGGATTTTGATTTGGTTATAAGTTTTGCTAACTTATTCTATAGGCATTTGTGAAGGTAATAGACTGCAGGGTCTCCTGGAAGGTACAGATTAACGAAGATGAGTCGCAAGGTTATGTTGCTCGATCTGTATATGAAGTTGCGGAGAGTAGTACTGTGTCAGCCAGTGTATAATGTCCATTTTGGAGTACATTTTGATTCCATTGTTTGCATTCCTTATTTTATACGTTCGTTCTGTTTGTTTGTGTTGTTCATGTTATACTTTTTTCTGCAAGTGATTCGGGTCCTGAAAAACCCGAGAAGGGAGAATGCAATACTGTCATTTCAGATTTGGGCCACGAAAGATCGTGATGGTAAGTTAATACATAGCATGTAATTGTTAATTCTTGCATTGATGTCCAATTTATGATTCTCAGTCTGTTTCACACATTGTTAATACTTCATACACTCAGCTAGAAAATGTTATATTTCATTAGGTCCTATTCTAGATGGGAGGCACACATATTGTTAGCGACTTGGAACCAATGTATTGAATCACCAAAAAGTTTCTGTTTGGTTTCACTGGTTTTGAATTCACCCAATGTGAAGTTTACTTTTGAATTCTATCGATCAACCAGCTGTAGTGTCATTCTTAACTAGACAATGACCTTGTTTTGGTGATCACTGATCACAGATAGTTTTCGCTTTCCAGCAGCTAGACCATTTCTGTCTTTGGTCCAAGTTTGATGTTTGGTATTGAAATTTGGATTAAGTATCGAATTTGGTTAATCTTCTCTTCCCCTCAGATTTATGAGAGCTATTTTGTTTCACAGTATCTCACTGAAATCTGATAACAGATAAAGAATTCTTAATGTATGGCACTCTTAGCTTGTTTTTGTCCCAAGTTAAATCTGCATGACAGGCAAGGAATCTTCATAGCTAATGCAGCAGCTATTCTTCAGTTTTGTATGTGGGGAGTGAGTCCATTGCAGATTTGGACCGGATAGGACCTGACCGAGTTCATCAAATACTAAAAACTCCAGAATTCTATTCTTGTTTTGAAATTTTGAAGATGAGCTACTAAGTCAGTGTTTGAGCTCATCAGTACTTATGTCTACTGATTCTTATTTGCCAAATGATAACGTACCAGTTTCATATTTCATCAGTCATCACTCATTAGTTGTATGATTGAATTCTCACCTTCCTCCAAGCAAACTTGGTGCCTGTCAAACAAACTGATCTTACACTATCAAACTACATGGCTATTCGAGAACAACGTTGTGTTGAGTTTCGACAATGAGAGGATACCATCAATGTCTCCCTTACACTAGAACCCTCTCTCCACTTCAATACTCTTATGCCAATGAATGCATTCAAGCTCAACAATAACACCTATTATACAAAATTTTGATTAACCGATATTCCCGTATGTGATACTGATTCAAAAACACACTCTCTACAACAAAACAAGAATAGGTCATGCCATGTATCTACATAAGTTGAAAACAATCAAGCCTATATGATTATTTATTTTTTTGTTTTGTTTTGTTTGGAGAGAACCCTTGAAATAGAATTGTACTCTCTCTAGTCTCTAGACATATAAACACAGAGGAAGGGCCGGAGAGTTCCCCGTTGTGATGGTTTTATTTCTTTGACGATTGTTGTCACTGCTGTCACAATGGAGCTAATACCGTACAATCTTCTATATCGAGACAAACTGTTGATTGGGCTCCAAATAGGCCCAAGCGGCCCAAATCTGTTGTCCACGATAAGATATAGGCCCAAACCGCGTCAAAAGAGTGCAACACGCACCACGCAACTTCCAAACCGACCACCATTGATATTTTTATACTCCGCCGCCCAACCCTAAAGCAACCAGAATTGAAAACCGCCTTCTCTCTCTTATCTCGATCTCAAAGCCAAGACGAAACCTTTCCAAGGCGTTCGTATCCGATCTTGACCGCTTCTCGCCGGCGATCTCGATTCCGGTAAGACCTTCCGATACCTGTGAATTTCTCACGGCTCCGAGGTCTAGGTCTTTCTTGGCTTCTCAAACCCTGCAATTTCTATTTCTATGTTTCCCGATTCGTGTTCCGAGATCTGCCTTTGATTTTCTGATCGGATTGTTTTTCTCTGTATTATCTGTATGCTCTGGTGATTGATCTAGAAAAGAAACCCAAAAAAAATTGAATTTTTGATTTTAGGGTTTGGATAGTTTTGAAATTGGGGGTTGGAAACTGTTTGGGGTAAATTGGGGATTTGTTGATTTGTTTTGTAATTGCTGAGCTTGATCTTTGAACTAAGAAGAGCTGTGGTTGTTAATCATATGGCGACAGGCAGAGTTGAAGTTTTTAGAAGAAGGGACTCTCCTAAATACTCTAAAAGAGAATCTGAGTATTATAGGAATGGGTTCTCTGGTGTTGATCTGAGCCATGGCGGTGATGTTGGTGTGAGGTGTAGGGATGATGTTCGCAATTCAAGAAGGTCGGTTGAGAATGGAAGAGAGCCGCATCGGGAAGGGGCGGTTGAGTTGCTTCCGGAGAAGAAGAGGAAGTTTTCTCCCATTATATGGGATAAAGAAGAGAAGAAAGCGAGGGCATTGACAAGGTGTGGAGCTGTTCCAGGCTCGGCCGTTCCTGTGTCATCATCTCGGAAGAGATCATCTTCTGAGGTTCGCGATATTGTCTCCGACGGGGGTGTTTCAAAGATTCCTGCTTCGGATGTTCAGCCTGAAGGGGTTCAGTTACTCCCTGGGAAGAGGAAGTCTCCTGTTACAGGTGACAGAGAAGAGAAGAAAGTGAGGATAGCGTCAAAGAATAGAGTTGTTAAAATTGGGCCAGTAATTTCTCCTACTTCTCCTCATCCTGCTCAAAACAATGTAATTGCTACAATATCTCCTGCTTCACAGAGTCAGTCTCAGGGAGTGGAGGTGTCCGAAGCTGAAGCTTCTGTTGCTGATGGGTTGGTGGAGATTTCTCAATCGGAAGCTCCGGCTGAGTTGCACACTCCACTATGCAAATCTGAGGCACAGAGTAACCTGCATGAGAATGACCGGACGAGGATCCCATTGTCAAGATGGGCATCTGACACTGATTCTCCAATGGATGATAGCTGTAACTCAACTCCAGAAAGTGGCGAAATCCGAAGAGATGACTCAGTTGGGCCTAGGAGCAGAACTTCTTGCTCTGATGAAGAAAGCAACTCTGTCAGTGGAGAAGAGATTGGTGGTGTTGATGGGGATGCAAGAGGTGACCAGCTGTACCCTGACTCAGATGATGATGAAGCTCTTCCTCAGATTGAAGAGTCTCCGGTTCCGAGAGGAAGAAGCACTAACATGCTTAAGGGATGCAGAAGTGTGGCAGAGTTTACTAAACTAGATGGGATGCTCGGTGAGGGCACCTATGGTGTTGTCTACAGAGCAAGAGATAAACAAACTGGGGAAATTGTAGCCATTAAGAAGGTGAAGATGGACAAGTCCAATGAAGGTTTCCCTATTACATCATTGAGAGAAATAAACATTCTTTTGTCTTGTGATCACCCTTCCATTGTGGGTGTGAAGGAAGTTGTTCACAACGGTGATGATATTTTTATGGTTATGGAGTGCATGGAGTATGAGCTCAAGCTTCTAACGGAGGCGACAAAACAGCCATTTAGTATAGGCGAAGTTAAATACTTGGTGAAAAGTCTGTTGGAGGGTGTGAAGTATCTTCATGACAACTGGGTTCTTCACAGAGATCTGAAAACTTCAAATATCCTTTTAAACAAGGAGGGTGAATTGAAAATATGCGACTTTGGGTTGTCACGCCAGTACGGGAGTCCCCTAAAGCCATATACTTCCCTAGTGGTCACTTTGTGGTACAGGGCACCTGAACTTCTATTAGGTCAAAAGCAGTACTCTACAGCTATTGACATGTGGTCAGTTGGATGTATTATGGCTGAACTTTTGGCGAAGGAAGCCCTATTCCAGGGGAAAACCGAAGTTGATCAGCTTGATAAGATTTTCAGAACTCTTGGTACACCAACTGAGACAGATTGGCCTGGGGTATCCAAATTACCTGGCTTCAAAGCCATTCAGGTGAAACAACGGGAGAATCTTTTGCGCAAGAAGTTTTCTGGGACATGTTTCACAGGATCCCCAATGCTCTCTGCTTCAGGGTTGGATTTGTTGACAAAACTTTTAACATATGACCCTGCGAAGCGGATAACAGTCGATGATGCTCTTAGCCATGACTGGTTCAAAGACTATCCTGAACCCAGACCTTTCAAGCCTTCTCCTACTGTGCATGACAGGTACATGATCCTCAGGCAGCGTCAGGAGAGGGAGCATCTGGAAAGGGCTCGTCGGGGAAAGCGTTGATTTTCTTATAGGGATTAGCAATTGAAGCCAGCTTGATCCTCGTGAAGCTACACAGAAGGAGTTGCAAGGTTTCACGGACTGCCTATAAGGTCTGGAGTAATGTTGAGAAAAACAGTAAACACTCAAAATTCTATTCCATATTTCAACCATTGTATACTTTTGCTTAAATTTGGAGTACATAATTGGATGCATTGTTCTAATGCTCATATCTCTCTTTAAACCCTTTGTTTACTCTTTATTTTTGTTTATACTTTGTTTGCAAGTGATTCTGGGCCTAAATAGCAGTGGAGGATGCAATACTGCATTTCAGACTTGGTTATGCGGATGTAAGTTGTTTTATTACCGATGAGGGCGTGACATGCAATTGTCAGTTCATAATTTTAAAGTGTCACATATACAACTTTAAAAGTGTAAGTTCAATGGAAATTCCTGTCAAGTCTCATTCTTGATGGGAGGCAAATTTACTTTAGAACTAACTGGTTTGAAGTTCACCCACTATGCAGTGCATTTCCCCCTGTTATTGCTCTTAAGCCGTGTCATTTCCTATAGGTACTCGGATTCTATGGTAATCGCGTGTTTCAGGGTTCTATCTTGGTTAATACCTTTGGGTTTGATTTTGTTCTTATTTTCAGTTCATCTTTGTGTTGTTGGTTTTTGACTTCTACCAATTTGTCTCCAGTGTTCATTCATGATTTAGGAATGACCTTCCTCTGGTGAGTTAAGAGTTCTGCTGCCTTCGCTACTCGGCCGGTAAGGTTGCCTTCCAAATATATTTTACTAGTCCGGGGGTTCTGATCTACTTTTCAGCTATTGTGTACCTTGGTGTAGTTAGGAAAAATAAAAATAAAAGGTTTTGCAACATTTAGTAGGTTCGTGAAACATAGAGCAACAGGAGCAGCTATTCATGTTTTCCATTTTTACTTGTGGGGATGGATTCCCTGAAAGATATGGACCAAGATTGGACCAAGAGTTTCCTGTCAAGCATATAACTCGGATTTCATTTTCCAGGATGCATATTTAAATGCCACAAAAAATATTTTGTACAGAGAATACCTTGCATGTTCTATGAAGATCTGTGAAACGAATATATATCAAAATCCCATTTCCAAGGGCTGTGTTAGTAGTATTGAATGGTTTTCTCGTTAGGTTGGACTTTTATGTAAAACTCATCAAATTCAGGGAAATATACCTTGTTAAGTACTGTTGATGCACAGTAACGTATAAGAAATGTGTGTTCCCGTTTGATACAACTGAATTGATGAAAAAATCAACTAATTCTTATGAGAATATTACCGACTGCATTGCCTATGTTACTCCTGTGCCCCTAAAATTCAGCAGAATAACACCAGAGTTCATAAGTCATTTAGTGGTGAAGGTTATTGTCTTCCCAAGCACAAAAAGAACGAGGGAGAGCTCAACGAAGAAGATTGTATTGATTAGTGCCCGATCAGTCCTCCATCCGTATATGGTAACACCGCCGGGGTTGGACTGCATATAGGAAACTGGAGCAAGAAAGAAATTTACTTGTTAGACTCTAAATCACTGCACAACATGTAAGATTAGCAACTCTGTTTGCATTGGGACATACCAAAAGCTTCTCTTTTGTGATACATGGACATGTATGAAGCTAGTTGTGTATTTGTAGGCACTGGCACATAATCAATGGACTCCAGATCAGTCTCTGAGTAGTTTATGGGCAATGAACCAGCTGGATATGAGGTCTCCAAGTTTTCTGTATCATTATCAACACCCATTTGAGAAGGGTCGCCGGAGCTACACGTGACCATAGCGTGCCATCTGCTAGTTACTGATGCAAGTCCTTGAGCTCTACGTGAAATCTTTGCAGCTGCTTGCAGGCATATGATTATCCCAACAAGCTCAACAATTGAGGAGACCTGCCATAGTTAGAAACCAAGCGATACAAGTATTTAAGTTTTGTGTTTTATCTTATGCATGTTGTGTATGAAGAACATTGTTCTAGACTTACCACAAAATCTCCTCCATTGGTGAGATTGATGAGTTTGCTGTTCTCAGTTGTCTCCAGAAGAACCACAAACTGGCTGGCTGTGACTAGTAAAAGTTGAAGAAGGAGATAGATTCGGAATCTGTGGCTAATCTTGGATAGATAGTGCGTTAGACGAATGTGTTCCTCAATGTATGCAGAAACATCTATATCCATTTCTAAGAGCTTCCCATAGTTATCAAAGTGTATGACTTGCAAATTGCATACCAAATTGAACAAACAACTGCCTGATAGGAATATGACATTGGAATACATCCACGACACAAGGAAAGCAAGTAAAACAGCAACAGATTTCCACCGTGAATCTTGGGGAACAGAAGCAACTCGAGTGATTTCACGAGCAGTCTTGAGAAGGAAGCAAGGCAGTAGCCACACTAACAGCAAGTGAAAGAAACCCTGAAGAAGTATGGATTCAATCTCATAGTGGAAACAACCACAGTAAAAATACATGACACATGCATGAGTTATTGAATTCGTCGAGAGCTAAATCTTCAGCCAAAGTGCATGTTTTAAATCAAAGAAGAAACTGACAGTCAATCTAGTGTATCTGTATGTATGTGAGACTGTTGGTTTTACTTTTAGGTTCTGTTTTCAACTAAAATTCTATGCAACTCAGCAGACAACTCTTTCCAAACCACCTCCTTTCAAGAGAGAATTTGAATTTTATATTAACACCTATGACTAACAATGCGATGATGCAATTATATTTATGTAGATATAGCAACAAAATCTTCAGAAATGTAACTACAAAGCAATAAGGCAGATATAGGTACTGGAAGACTTACATTGATCTTTCGTATATATTCATCATGGAACTGAGTCATATGGCCATGATACCTATCCACAAACAAGAACTTTCTTACTCCATACTTGCGGAGGTTGTGAGAAATACAAAGCAAAGAAACTGCAGCCACTAGAGACTCGCAAACGAGAATCTCAAGCTCAAAGCTTTTGATCTGATACTTTTCACAGTTGGCACATTGAAATATCTCAATAAGTATCATAGGTAGCGCAACACCCACAAGAAGGAATGCAAGCCATGAGAGGCTGAAGCTCCAAAAGGAATACTGGCAGAAACCAAAGAGCCTGAGGAAGTTTTCAAAGCGGGAGAGAGTGTGATCAAGATGGGTATCATCATCTGGTTCTGTGTTTGGTTGTGTTTCTGATGAGTCTATCAGTGGGATTATGGTTTCTTGTGATTCTGGGATTGCCATGAGATGAAGGATATTGAACAACAAAGAGCCTCTGGTTATTGAGATGATTGTATGAGTGTGTTTAAATGGCATTGATCTATGAGGAAGATAAGAAAAGAAACCGAATCCCCAAGTTGGTTTGTTCTTTGATTCAGATGTAAGTTATTATGCAATGTTCATATTGCCTTTTGCAACTGCCAGTCACGGTGTACTAATACACAAGGCAAACCCAGAAATGCCTGATAGGGAAACAATGATGTTGATTGTCAAAGATGCTAAAGCAGACCAAAAATTCATAGACCACTTTAATGGAGATCGGAAACTGGATCTTTATTTATTTCTATTTTAAAAAAACTTCGGACATGGTTTTGTAGATTACATTATAAGACACCAATGAAATCTCCAGGACTCTAGGAGCTTCAACAGCACAACGAAAGGGTCTGTTTCTCACTTTCTCTAGCCAATTCGAACAAGTATACCAAAAAAAAAAAAAAAAAAAAAACCAATTGGAAACTGACAATCTAGCTACTTCTAAATGCATCATCCACCTTTCAAAAAAAAAACAAAACAAAACAAAAAGCATCATCCACACTGAGATAACAAATTGACAGCAAACCTGACAGTCAAAAATTTGGTATTTGAGGATCAAATAAAGAAAATGTGGCCTAATTTCCACAAAAAGAGCAACATCTTACCCTTGGGAAACATTTTACAAATTTTATTCCTCGTTTTCTTTTCAGTGGTTAAATATAATTTTTTTCAGAGGCTGGTTGACTAGTTGGAGTGACAGAAGAATCACCAACCTAACGGTCTGGGGTGTTTTCGTATCAAGTCTTTAACTGCATTTGCAAGCAAAGAAAAGAAAAGAAGAGCTACAAAAGGGTCTTTCATTATGAACTTCAAACTCTCATACAAAAGATGTTCGGATACACAATAATATTTAAAGAAAGAGGATTTTACAGTAGGCTTACTTGGTGGAACTTTGATCAGAAACTCACCAACTGTGATTTACACGCTAAAGAATATGAACAGGTTAATCTGCCAAATTGAATGAAATGCTCAGTGAGCTCACTTCCTTTGTTTGAATAGTAGCATCATAATTTGGATGAGCCACTAGATAGTGCAAGAGTAACTAGCTCCCTTCTCAAAATCTTTCCAGCTGGAGATTTCGGAATAGAGTTGATGAATGATACATGCCGAATCTTCTTGTATGGTGCAACCTGCAACAAGAATAAACCAAATTGAGCATGAACAGGCAAGAGATAAATTTGCTACTAATAATTGAACAGAATATCAAGAAGAGATGTTTTCATGTTCAGGAGCATACCTGTTTTGCAACAAAATCCGTTACTATAGCCTCGGTGATATTGCTTCCGGGTTTTCTAACAACATAGGCCATGGGAATCTGCCCTGCTTCTTCATCAGGGTACCTGCATAAGAAGACAAATTGGCAGAAATAAGGACATGAAATTGGCAGAAGAGATGTTTTCATGTTCAGGAGCAATCAAAATACATGCAGAATCTTGTAAATTCTTTCAGAGAGTGTTGCTTTGCCAGGCTAGTAGCAATGCAAGACTTACTATCAGTACCAGCAAATACCTGCTAAATGATTTCCATCTTTGTTTTTCAAGGATTTGATAAGTACTTAAAAAAGTTTTTCTCTGTGCACTAGGTTATTGTCTACAGATAAATAGCTCTTTTAAGAAACGACATCTCAGAGGTAGCAAGAGATGTTAGTGCACAATTGCTAGCCCAATGCTATAAACCATAGAAGACACTAGCAAATCTCCACAAGCAAATATTATTATCATCATAGTTCTAGATACATACGGAATCACAGCAGCATCAGCAATGTCAGGATGCGAGTTAAGTATATGTTCCAACTCAGCTGGGGGTACCTGCAATATGTACCATACATACAACATTACTTGAATGGAATGACAAAATGATATTTGCAACCATGTTTGTAAGGAGCTAACAATTAAGGAGGAGAAACTTTCAATCACCTGATAAGCCTTGTACTTTATCAATTCTTTTAACCTATCTACAATGTACAAGAACCCCTCGTTGTCAAAATAACAAAGATCGCCAGTCTTTAACCACCCGTCTTTATCCAAGGTCTCAGCAGTTGCCTTATCATCTCCTACATAACCTGCAGACATCATAATTGTTTTAGAAAGGTCGAACTATTCAGAAATGACATGAATCAGAATCAGAGATGGCTTTTATACAATAATTAGATAGCAAAATGCAGTCTTGGTGACACTAACAAAAGGCAACGATTTGTACCTTTCATTATTGTAGGACCTCGCAACCACAGCTCTCCCCTTTGGCCAGGGGGCAAGGCCTCTCCAGTGTCGGGATCAACAATCTTGGCTTCCAGATTTTCAGCCAAGCGGCCTACAGAAGCATACTGCTTTGCCTCTTCAGGGTCTGCCATCCTTGTAGCCCCTCCTCCAGATTCAGTCAAACCATATCCCTAAACAGCAAAGTTTTTCAAGCATTTGACAATTAGATAGAGTTGTCATGTCACAACTGGTCATGCCTAAACTTATCAATTTCAAGTCCCCATGTCCCTACCAAGACTAGAGACCTAAAACGGGCAAGAAGTCATCACAAAACATATATAAAAACCAGGGAGTCTAGGATTACATGAATATATGGAAGTCATTGCTGATCTATTGTGATGTTGCATACCACAGAAGTAGCCCCCAGTGTCTTAATTGGGGATTGCCTCATTACTCGATGCTTATTCAAGAGTGTAATTAAGGTCTTAAATATTAGTCTCTGATTCGACTAACCAAATACCTTAAACAGAACCTCAAGAAGTTTTATGATACTATTCTTATTCTACTCTACATGTTTCATACCACATGGTCTGAATTGGTCATTGACTCTGCTGCATTTGAAAATGAAAAATCATCACACATGTATTTGACATTCTTAACAACTAAGACGGCTAACTTCAGCTGATCAGACACCAGGATCCAATAAACATACTTTGTACCACAAAAGAAGCCCAAATTGTCTAATGTCTAAAAGGAATCAAAACCCAAAAGTTATCCTAAAATAATGAAAAGTCCTAATGTCCAGCTTCAGCTGATCTAATACTTAAAGTAAAAACTCCAGTCCTACCAGTATTCTATTAAAATTTTGTAATAGATAAGCAGTCTCAATGCTTCATATAAAATTGAAAAGTCGAAACCTTAGCTATTCAAACAACGAAAATTCAAACACTTTAGAAAGCAAGCACAATGTCTATCTATTCTGTTTTGTACTTTTTTTTATAGATAAAGTATATTGTGATGTACTAATTCCTTAACAAACAAAAAAGTCATAAACTTTAACTGATCACGATCATGAAAAAGTTGAGATCTTTGGAACTCATTTCTAACCTGCACAATTTCCACATTGGGAAATCTCTTCACGAATCTCTCAGCCGTTTCTTTCCCCAGCGGAGCTCCGCCGCAGCCGAGAAGCCTAAGCGAGCTGAGGTCATACTTCTCCGCCAGCTCCGACTTAGCCAACGCCACAATCAGCGGCGGCGACACCGGCATGTACGTCACCTTAAACCTCTCCACCGCCTTCAACATCCCTTCGAAATCAAACCTCTCCATCAAAACCAGCGTCTCGCCCATCGAAACAGCCCGGACCAACATGAAGAACCCGAACACGTGAAACAGCGGCAGCGTGAACATCGACACCGCCTGGACCACCGGCTCATTCGGGTCGGGTTCAATCCTCACCGCATGCATCCCAGCGATCAGAGCAATAAAATTCCGGTGAGTCAGAATCACTCCCTTGACCCGCCCCGTCGTCCCGGACGAGTATAAAATCACGGCCGGGTCGGTCTGGAAAACCTCAACCGGGTCGGGTTTCCGGGTTAAGCTTCTCGGGCTTTCGAGCATGGAGAGAAACTCCGGGGAGTCGAGGAGGATGGTTCTGACGCCTTCCGGGAGCTTTCTGGCGGTGGCTGACGTGGCGAAGACGATTGCGGGTCGGGTGAGTTTGACTTGGTAAGCGATCTCGGAGTCCGACCCGATTGGGTTGGCGGGGGAGACGACGGCGCCCAAGGCGAGGAGAGAGAAGTAGAGGACGGGGATGTGGAGAGAAGGAGGGGAGAGGATGTAGGCGACTTGGGACTTGGAGAGGAGGGAGGAGAGGGAGGAGGTGAGGGAGTGGAAGTGGGAGAGGAATTCGGAGTAGGACAGGTGGCGGGCGGTGGAGGCGTCGATGAGGACGGGGGTGGTGGGGTCGGTGGAGGAGGAGTGGAGGAGGGAGAGGGTGTAGTGGGCGAGAGAGAGGGGCTGGGAGAGTGGCGGGAGTGGGACCGGGGGGCGGAGGGAGTGGTAGGTTTTGGTTTCGGGGCAGTAGCCGGATTTCGGGTCGACCGGAGGGGTGGGATTAACTTGTTCAGGCATTGTTGAAGAAGAAGGAGGGAATGGTGGAGCTGGGAGTAGTAGCAGGAGTCATATGGTTGGTTTTTGTTGGTATTTATGAGAGGAGGAGAAGAAGACAAAGGGACATATTTGAATAGTAATAATGGAGCGACGTAGTTTGATTGGCTTCTGTGGTGGGGTTGGGACTGTGGAGTGGAGTGAAGACGGTTGCTGTTGCGTTTTGGTGAAGGTGAAGGTGAAGGGATCCGGGTATTTGTTATTACAGTAGTGAGAAATTCTTAGGAGCGACAGTCGCACCACGTCATCGGTGCGACCACCCATTCACAAACCAACACCTGTCTTTTTTCTGAGGTGGACTTGCTGAAAAAGAAGAAGAAGAAGAAATCGGAAGTGCATCTCCGACCAACCAAACCCAGGCTCTCCTCCCATCCTCCACCTCAATCCCACCCTCAAGCTCCGCCGATCCTCTGCGTCTCCACCACCACCTAATCCCACCGTCTCCCCTCTGCGACGCCCTCGTCTGTACATATACATTGATATAGCTTAAGCAAATTGAAATCCCTAATCCTAAGGTTGTCGAAAATTGGGGATCTAGATGGTGACGGAGAGACAGCCGGAGCTTCGGGTTGGAAAGAAGGCCATCTGGACCAACGCCGCTGCGTTGGGAGGTTTGGATCAGCGACAAGCCGGCTACGGGAGTTTTGAAGGGCTCGGCGGCAGCGGCGGGTTTATGCAAGGCTAGATGACAGTTGTATCAGGCTTGGAACGGCGGGGCTTGTGGTGCTTGGCGGCGGAGCATGCAGGTTTGTGGTGTTGTTTGACGGAGAAGGTAGGAAACCGAAATCGTTTCTTTGTTTTTCTTTTGAGCTGACTTGAGCTGGTAAAAAAAAAACAGGTGTTGGTTTATGAATGGGTAGTCGCACCGATGACGTGGTGCGACTGTTGCACCTAAGAATTTCTCTAGTTTAGTAGTTACACATGCTGCGGGAATTTTTTTTTTGATAGGCCACGTGCTGGAATTAGTACTGTAGAGTACAGTAGTAGAAAATAAGATCAATCACAGCAGTGGCGTAGCCAGATATCTTACCCAGAAGGGTCAAATTTGATTAATTAAAAAATTAATTTATTTTCAGTCACTCTTTAACAACAACACAATTTTACTTAAAAGAATGACGCAAACTTAATTTCAACAATATTTTGTTCTATCATTATCATCTCTAATAAACTTTGGATTAGAATTTCATACACGATAAATATTGGAAAAAATAAGATGTCGTTTCTTTTGTTTAAGAGATAATGCATGTTGATGTATGGTAAACATTAATGTGTTGTTTCCATTTAGTAAGGTAAAAAACCCTTAACACGATTTGTATTAATTGGATTAAGTATCTGAATAGTATAAATTTTTATTTCATTCCATTATTGTTGAAGAATATTTAAGACTAATTAAAAATTTATTAGAGAAGAAGGGTCAATTTATGTTTTATTTCCACTGATATCTAATACAAATGGAGGCTAATTACTCTTTTTGAAAATTTGAGAGGGTTCAATTGAACCCCTTGCCCCCTAGCTGGCTACGCCATTGAATCACAGTGTTTTTTTTGTTTTTTGAATTGCGATCTTGCATTATATTTTGGTGATAATGTGTGATACATGAATTTCTTGAGAGGAAGGATGCATGTGTTTGAAGTGATTTGGGTTTTTAGAAGCGATTGTTTTCGTATTTGGTTTTATTGTGAGTGTTGGGTAATGAAAAATCACGATGTGGGTTTATTTGAGTTATCGTGTGAAACAATAAGATTTATATTGAGATTTTGGAGAAAATTTAAACATACAAGATGATTTTACTTGATTTAGAATTTAAGACCACAAATACCTCAAAACTGTCCAAGCTCCTTGAACAAAGTCATAAAATGATGTTGGGATGCATAACCTGGCGAGAGGCTAGAAATACATGAAGTTGTCGCCATGTTAGAGGTTATTGACAATGCAAAATGTCTTAATAACTGCTTATGCTTCATGCTTCTCCGTGTTGGGTAGTTAATAAAGTCTTAATCATTAATCAGAATAGGTTTCAAAAGTCAATAGTAAATTGTCATAAGTAATAAAAATGCTTATTACCGTTGTACAATGAAATTTCGATTTTGTATATTTTTCAGGCAAACAAATTCACGTGGTTGGTTGCATTTTGTTGAATGAGAAGCATAAACATCAAAACAATTTTTAATATACAACAAAAATATGTAACCCTTAACACAAAACAATCTTTCAATTTCCTCCGATGAAAAAGTAAATAAGTGGGCCGGAGCAGGACTAAGCCCAACCACTTTGCACAAAACATCTAATTTAGCCCAGAGTGATAAATTTTATTTCCAAAACACAGGGCACAAATAGAATTCTTAGAAAACAAAGGTGCACAAATTACATTTTCTTATTTTCTTGTAGCTCACAACTTCTAAACACTAGGGTTTAAGGGCTTCTCTGCTCCTTCATATCTCTGGGGTTTTTACTTTTTAGCTTCCTTAGTTCACCGCGTCCGAGCCAAAACAGAGTCGTCACCATGCCTCGCACCACCACACTTGAGTGCCCAGGTTGCCCTCCTCTTCGGGCCTTGACCTTCGACGAGCTTGGTCTCATTAAAGGTACGCCCGGTTAGTTCTTAATTCGATCTGCCTTTGCTATTCAAAATCTGAAAGATGATTTCTTTTGTGTGTTTTATAGTTACTGAAGCTCGGAGTAAGCAAGGAGGAGTGCCCAAGATGGTTGAGAGGTGGGGTGACCCGGATGCCTCGAAATGCGTGCTCGCCGCTTCTATGGTTGACCGGAAGTTCGACCCGGTACGTGTTCGATTTCTGTGTGATTAGGTTTCCAATTGGGTACTACTAGTTTGTGTTTTTACTCGAATTCTAGATTTTGAAAATGTGTGACACTTTTTGTCCAATGTTGCAGTTGCTAGCGGTTGCGAGGAAGAATGGCTCGGTGAGTAGTTCTTCATCTTCTTTTGGATTATAAAGAAGCAAGTTTTTGTCTTTGGTATGTGTTTGCTTGCTACGGACTGAATTATAGGCTGATGATATACTGTGTGTGTTACAGATTGAGGTTCTTAATCCTCTCAATGGTGATCTCAATTTTTCGGTCTCCAATGTCAGTGAGAGTGGTGCTCAGCCCGGAGAGGATGCTGTTTCTGGGTTGCATTTATTTGCAAAACAAAATTTGGAACTAGATTCTAGGTAATATATGCCTCCACTGCTCTCATCGAGTTTCTTTTTATAGATATGAAACACTGTCGTACAATCGTTCAGCTTAGAAGTTTATTTTCTACATATTGCGATGAAAGTTAGGCCTGATCATCGCTTGTCACATTGGTCAAGGTGTGGTTGGAGTGATCAAATTTTAGGTATCCCATGTACCTCACCGCTGTTGTTCAGCATATACGTGTGGTGTAGCTATCTTCATTTTGTAGAATGTACTCTGTTGCGATTCTGTGGCTTGCATACCAAACATGTCATACATCGCACATATATCATCTTGATGTTCAGTTTAAGTTTAATTGTTTGTATGCATCTGAAGGTAGATGTATTTCATGTAACCAAGTTATCTTAAGCTTAAACCCTTTGAGAAGTTATCTCAGTGAGTATGGTTACTAAAATATTTTAACTATTATCTTTTTCCTACTAGGTCTTGCACTTTGCTCACATGTACAACGAAAGGAAATGCAAGCATAAGATCTTATGAAGTGACTAAATCAGCTGCAGATGTCACCTCTGGATCTTCAAGAACATGGAATGTATGTACTGGTGGTGATATCTTATGTTCTAAAGTAGACGGAACTGAAAGCTATTCTTTGTTCGGAGGGTGAGTCTCCTGTTGTTTAACTTACTACTGAAGCTTTGGAATCTATTTCAGCTTGATTAAACAAACATATGGTCACTAGCTTATTGCCAGAGTCCTGAGATGTGATGACCTTTTATTTTCAAATTCAGGAAGCGCGTTGAAATGAATGTATGGGATCTTGAAAATTGTGCCAAGATTTGGACTGCAAAATCTGTGAGTAGTTATATCTTTCCCCATTACGTCTCATGCAATTTATGTATTCTTTAGCAATCAGTATGACATACATTGGTTTTTACACTGTGCAGCCTCCAAAAAACAGCCTTGGTATATTTACCCCAACTTGGTTAACATCTGCCACGTATTTGAGTAAAGATGATCACCGCAAATTTGTGGCGGGCACCAACAGCCATGAGGTATGACAATTTGTTCTCCAAAAGATGATGATCCCCACTAGTACTGTTGGAGGATTTTGTTGACGCCTTTTGTTAATACGTATGGTCTAATACTTCAGGTTCGTCTGTATGACATTTCGGCTCAGCGGAGACCTGTCATATCAGTTAATTTCCGGGAGACCCCTATTAAAGCTGTAGCAGAAGATTTGGATGGCTATACAATCTATATAGGGAATGGATCTGGTGATCTTGCTTCTGTAGATTTGCGTACAGGTACGCATTCAGGTTTTCATTATTTTATACTCGATCATTTCTTACAGTTTGTATTGCTTGTTTCTTAATGTCAATGCATTGTTGTCTCACAGGGAAATTGCTAGGATGCTTTTTGGGAAAATGCTCTGGTAGTATAAGATCCATAGCCAGGCACCCAGAATATCCAGTCATAGCATCATGTGGTGAGTTCACGGCTCTATTGTCTATTTCAGAACTAATCCTTTTACTCTCCTTAGTTGGCTTAACATGCATCACCTGTGTAAGCACACATTAGAAATGTTATCTCGTCTCAAAGAAATGCAGCTAGATCTCAAATTCGGCGAGTACTAAGAATGGCGATAAAAATTTATTACTGCAGTTTATGCATTCCATCTCATAAACAAAATTACTACATGTTTCACTGATGTTAGGTTCTTTATTTCTTCTAGGATTGGATAGTTATCTACGCGTTTGGAATGTAAAGACGCGGGAACTACTCTCTGCGGTATGTGTTTGGCTTTTATTGTTTTTATGTTGCTATATGTTGAATAATCCTAACTCTTGACAATGTCTGCTCCAGTTGGATTTTACTATTTCATAATTCTTATAATGGAATCATGTCTGTGAATCTGTAATTGTGAGTCTGAGATTTTCATTGGTAGACTTCAATTTGTATATATTGTTGAAGGTATAAAATTTTATAATAAAGTGGCTAGACCTAACTTAAAGCTCAAGAATTCTTAGACATGAACTGGCTGTTTGGGCACCCTTAGGACTTCGTGTATATAGCTATGTGGCTCAAAACTTCATACTCTCCTGCATACAAACATTGTGATATATAATTATCTATATAGTATATTCATAGCTCAAGTTGTAACTGATTTTGAAATGTGGTCAGGTGAGTAATGATTGATGTGCACTGCCGCTTTTGGAATTGTTTAAGGTTAATTGTTGTTGTTCAATGGTGCAGGTTTTCCTGAAGCAGCATCTGACAAAAGTACTGATCGATTCAAATTTTGCCAATGAAGGTTGGTTTGTTGTTCTCATCTGGTCATGCCTTTGTTTGTGCATCCCTAGACAAGTAATTTATTAGTAGATTAGGCCTACTAGTTAATATATCATCTACAGTTTTCCCTAAACATGCTGCTAATTTCCCTTTTTATTTTGTAGAAACCAAAGTTACCCTTCCTGCAGTGGATGAGGAAGAGCATATTGCACCTGGGACTCCTTCAGAAGAGGACGGTGAGACACTACCTGTGAAAAAGAAAAAATCTAAAGAAAAGAAAAGGAGCAAAAAGGAAGCAAAAGCAGAGAGTGGAAACGAGGAAGCTGGGACTTCTTATGAAGAGGATGGTGAAACACTACCTGTGAAAAAGAATAAATCTAAAGAAAAGAAAAGGAGCAAGAGGGAAGCAAAAGCAGAGAGTGGAAATGAGGAAGCTTCTGAAGAAAATGGAGCCAAGAAATTAAAATCCAAGAAAAGCAGCAAAAGATTAAAACGGGAAAATCTTGACGAAGAAATATGATCGAGATGAGATTGTGTACTCATTTTAATTACAAACAGGGAAGAGGGCCTGTGTTAGCAATGTTGTACATTGGCCTTTTGTATCAAGTGAATCAGATTTGTTATTTAAGCAGATTGGTGTTGAACCTGCTAATGCAGCTAAGTTTTGATACAGATTACCATATCACTACTGTTTGTAGTCATAAAGATGTTCTGTTAGTATCTGTATCTTGATCAGTGCCAGTTTTCAGTCATTCCTATCCCGGGTGCTGGAGGTGGGGATAAACTTCCTATGATTCATTAGAACCATCTTATATTGTAAGCTCAAAGAAATTCATTAGACATCCTGGCTATTTGATTGCTTAAAGCCACCACTAAAACAAATATTTTCGAAAAGAAACCAAAGCTACATAACAGAACAGATTATAGTACAAGTTTCATCTGCTCAGTGAGAGACTGTCGTATATCCAGTAGTGTGGGACTGTGGGAGTCTAGTTTCCAAACAAAGGGTTGCACCCATGGGAGTCCAACTTTCAGCAGCCAAATCAGTCAGCCCTTAAATTCTGACCATTGTGGTGCGTTGATTTAAAATATGAAGATAGTATATATTAAAATTCGTATGATTCTGCAACTATATATTGGAAAAGAGGAAGTCATACTCATACCTTCTCCTCAAGCAAAAAAATAAAATGGAGTCATACCTAAAACATTGAATCATTAATGTAAAAATCACGAAGACAATTGATTTGATTTATATGCATTATTTGAAGTTACATAAGTTTATATGTCTTAATTAATATAAAATTGAAACTCTGTAGATAACTCGATTTTATTTGCTTAAGCTTAGATTGTAAATGAAACAAGCAGAACTTAAAGTACACTAATGTAGACTCGTATATGTTCTCAATGTGTACATACTACGTAGAAGGCTTGAAGCTAGAAGGCTAGAAGCTATATATCCAATTCCATTTCCACCCTTATAGTGTGCTTCAACATGCTGGCTAATTAGTTTCTATATGTATGCACTATTATAAAAGGCGCGCGGTTCTAACCCTTTTGTTTCATCACGGCTTTAATCAAAGCTGTGTTCTAAGGACTACTGCTCGATATATCCTTACACATACTGGGTATATCGATCGAGGACATCCATGGCTTCATCAACCTATGCTCTCGTTGCGCTCTTTGCGATGGTTTCGATAGCTGGCTGGCCTGTTCAGGCTACTTGGGACGGCATAGTTCCAGTTGAGGCGGATTTGACAGTAGGCGGATACATTTTCAGATTGATTTTCCACCTGATTTCGCTTTTGGAGTTGGTTCCTCTGCTGCACAGGTACGTTATACACTTATATGCTAATTAACTAGGGTTTATAGTAGCAATATGAAGTTCTCTCATAAAATACTGTACATAGATTGAAGGGGCAGCCAGAGAATTTGGAAGAGGGCCAAGTACATGGGATCATCGTGTAGATATTCTTCCAGGTTAATTAGTTTAGTCTTAATCTTCACATATATGTCGATCAACTATAAATCTAAGATTATTTAAGCACTCTACTTAATTAATTACCACCCAATTAATTGCAGGTAGTATTCACGACAGCGACAAATTGTCCACAGCAATTGATTCATATAGACGATACAAGGTGATAACCGGAAAACAACCGGTAAATGCATCCATAGCTGAAAAATCATACCCCGAACAAGAAGCTTCCAGTGAGTAGTAGCGTTGAGAGTGCTCCCAGACAAGAAAAAAAAGGAAAATGCACAGCCGGTACCCCACCTTTTGTGGCACGGTCAAACTGGTACCCATACTTTAAAAACTATCAATGTGGTACCCAAACTTCTATTTCGCTACCAAGGAAAGGCCTGAGGCCAATTTCTGTAACTGTGCCGTTAGTTTGCTGATGTGGCCGGCATGAGGCCCACCAAAAAAAAGGAGCAATGACAAAAATAACCTTCTAATTCTTCAGAACTGTTTTCCCTCCAAAATCTTTAAAATTGAATCTTGGGTTTTCATCCTGGGTATCACATTGATCAGTTCAATAAAGTTTAGGTATCACATTGATCAGTTCAGTAAAGTTTAGGCACTGCTGTTGTGTTTATCTGCTGACAATAAATACTATGCAATAGCTGAAAATGTAACATAAAAATTCAAACATAGAACCAAAAAGAGCTGTCAATATCACTAAATTAAAACCATTAAAACCAACATCAGTTCAACATGAGAAACATACTATGCTTTAGAATTCAAGCTTTATTAGTTTCCAAAAACTCAAGGAACCACATTGTTTGTAAAAAATTGATTCCAAAACATGATGAAGTACACATTATGTTTCTCTAATTTAAAAGTCAGCACATTCTCTTTCTTTAGCACCCCTTGCTCCATGATTTTAGCTACTTTGGGTAGGAGGTTATGTTGAGGCCGACTGATGCATTACCATTTCCAGCAGAACTACCCTCCATTGCCAACTTCATTTTCTTCCATCTCTTTATAGACTTTATGACCTGGTCCTTGATAGGTTTTGATTCCTTGGGTGGGGCTGGTGCCCTTTAGACCTGTGGAACACAAACAAGACATTTCCAACACAATTCAACAACCACATTTGGTTTCACAATTCAACAAGACATTTCCAACACAATTAAACTTCTAACAACTGAACATAACCACTCCAATGTTTCAAAAAGGAAACACACAAAACTTGCAACTTAAGTAGCTAAATTAGATTACCACAATGACGGCTAACAGAAGATAACAAGTAAAAAAGTTCTACACTACTAATGTTCAGCCAACTTTAAGCATACCAAAACC
>NC_020494.1:20593062-20594556 GCF_000184155.1 Fragaria vesca subsp. vesca | reverse complement strand
CAAATTTTATTTGCAAGGAGATAACATTTTATTGAAGTAAAGAATTTATTTGCTAAGATCAAATTCTATCAAGTGAAGAAGATAACAAAGAGTGGAGCTATCTTTATATGCTTAAAAACTGTTCAGTACAACTGATCATCAAAAGTAACTTCATTTTGAGAAATAAATATCAAGAATAGAGATTCTTTAACACCATAGAGAATGCAGCAAGGATAGTAAAGGATCAGACTTTAAGTATCAAATGAAAGATGGCCATAGGGTATTCAGAACTCATTATAAGGAATAAGGGGTTTAACATAGAAGGACACGATGCATGACAGGTTCATGTAAAGAGGATGGCAAGAACTGTTGTACCGTAAGAGAACTAATTTCAAAAGCAACTGAACAAGAATTGATATCAAACATTGATATGGATAGGTTGCTGTTAGTATATTTTATATATAACTCAAAGACATAACTCAAGTCAAGTTACAAGACCATGAGTGATCGATATGAATAGAAATAAGCCATGCTCGAGTACTTTCTAAAGGACTAAACCAGATTTCTAGCTTTAGAAACAAGAACATATACTGATTATATCAAAACAAAGAAACTCAAGGTAATATATTTGAGTACTCAAAACGTGAACTACACTTCATAAAATCCTGAAGGCAAGTTCCAAGTTTCAGCTATTCAAATTGCTAAAGTCACAGCTATTCCTAGTGAGCTAACTGCTCAGATCTGAACAGAGACTATAAACTTCACAGACTAACAGATATATCTGAAGCTCGAGTAACGAAAACGAAGTAGAAGCTACGAATCGAGCATAATTTGACCAGAAAAACCAACTATTTGAGCTTAACTACACAAATTGAACTAATCGAACTAAGAGAGCATCTAATCAGAGCTGAGAACTAACCGTCAACAAATCCTTCATGGTGATCGGAGCGTTAGCCGCTTCTATGGTTATGCAAATCGATGGCTCAGAACCGACGGCTCAGATTTACAGCTGGTTGCGAATCTAGAAGAAAGATAGAGAAACGGAGAGGCGCGAGCGCTTCGAACACTGCGGTGGGGATTCGAAGCGAGTTGAGATCTGGAACCAGCAGAACGAAAGGCCTCTCTGGTGGCATGTGCATGTTTTATGGCTCCGTGCAACTGTCTATGGCGCCCTCATAATCCACCCAAGATCCCCTCGATCCTACCCCTTCCCTACACCCTTCCAGGACGTACCGATTATGTTAGGTAAGTAGTCGATTAACTGATCCTTAATTTCCTTCAAGGAGAGTCTCTGGAAAGCGAACAAGGGAGGGAGAGAGAGAGATGAGAGAGATCTAAGAAAGAAAAAGAGGGTAAGAATAAGGGGGGGAAGGGGGAAATCAAGTTTTGACTCGATTAGGGATTAGGGTGTCGTCTGTGTAAAATGTCATTTTTACCCTTTTTTGGGTGGACCCGATACTGGCCATGTCAGCAAATAGACGGCACCGTGACGGAAATTGGCCTCAGACCTTTCTT
>NC_020494.1:20568294-20593042 GCF_000184155.1 Fragaria vesca subsp. vesca | reverse complement strand
GGATTCATATGAAGAGGAAAAATTAAATGACTAAATTCAGTTTACCCCCTCAAACTTTAGGACTAAATTCAGTTTACCCACTCAAACTTTAGGACTAAAACTTTAGGACTAAAAAGTACTTGAAGGATGTGGAGAAGAAGAATTGGAGGAGTAGGCTTGCAAGAATGTATTTTCTTTATTTGAATTATATTTGGACATTGTTGCCTAGTTGGTGAATTGTGTTTTTTATTTTCGGATTTTCCTAAAGGCATTGTTGTTTAATTGCGTTTCATACTTGTTTCAACGACATTGTTGTTGAAATGTTGAATTGTATTTCTTATTTTCCTAAGAACATTGTTTTTTGTACATTTTTAAGGACATATTGTATGTATTTTCATTATTTTCAGTGTTATATGTTGTTTCCCGCTCTTATACTCACTAGTCACCTCTCTCTATAAAACCCCAAAACCTACATTCTCCACATCCCTCAATTCACAAAAATATGTAAATTTCTCTCTCATCTCTCTCCGTCTCTCATGGCTTCCCCGAATCTCCTTTTTCTTCTGGTTCTCTTCTCCCTCGCTACCTCCGTTTCCTCCACCATAGCTTTGCCCGGAGTGGTTTACCCCACCGCCGCTTCGCCCTCTTCCACCTCCGTTTCCTCTACTGCCGCAGCTTCACCCGCCGTGGTTTCCCCCACCGTTACCATCCTCACCATACTCGGTCTGGCCAAAAGCCTCACCGACTCCCCTCACCTCTCCATGGCCCTCGGCCTCGGCCTCAGCCCACCGACGACCACCATATTTCTTCCGTCGGATACGGCTTTCCAGCACTCCGGACCTCCCTCGATACCTCTTGTCCGGTATCACATTTCTACTCAACGGCTCGCCATTAAACACTAGCGCTAGGCACCATAATCTAGGCGCTTCGGCGCCGCTATAATCTGACGATCACCTCGTCCTTTGTCGGCGACGGTTATACCTCCATCAACGCCGTCTGGGTCAACCCGACACCAGTTTTAGACTACGGGTCGGTTGTGATCTATCGGGTGGCGAAGCCGTTTCCCGTCAATAGATCAGCTTCAACGCATATGGCTCCGGCTTCGGCAAAGCCACCTCAGCAGAAAATCCGACAAGTGGGTGGCGTTCTTCGTGCCATCGATTGCTTAATCATGGCCGCTTTCGTAGAGTTGCAAGTTACGGAGTTCAGTGGGTCCACGCTCTTTGCTGAGGAGGACGAAGCAGTGGAGGAGTATGCAAATCTCAACTCCGACTACGCTCAGTTCTTCAAGGCGCGAGTTGTTCCCTGACGGTTGAGCTGGGTTGATCTGGCCGGTATGCTAAACGAAAGCCATTTCCCCAATCCTGCAGAAGGCAGTTAGATCACGTTGACCAAGGATGGTCAAGGAAGACCGGTTTTAATCGAAAACTTGGTGATAGTGGGACGTGAGCAAGGTTCTAAAAAACGGCGTTGTCATCCCGATTTTTGGCAAATCGGCAAGTGTAGGCAGCCGACCCTTTTTTAGCCACCTGGGAGGCACCTAGGCCGCTGGGTGGGCTCCCAGACAGCTGGGCGGCCTAAAAAACTTTTTTTTTTGTTTGAAAAGTGAAAACCATGGATTCATATGAAGAGGAAAACTAAACTATGGATTTTGAGTTTAACTCTGATACCGAAGAAGTACTTGAAGGATGTGGAGAAGAAGAATTGGAGGAGAAGGCTTGCAAGAATGTATCTTCTTTATTTGAATTTTAGTTGGACATTGTTGCCTAGTTGGTGAATTGTGTTTTTTATTTTCGGATTTTCCTAAGGACATTATTGTTTAATTGCGTTTCATATTTGTTTCAACGACATTGTTATTTTAATATTGAATTGTATTTCTTATTTTCCTAAGAAACATTTTTTTTAATTTTTAATTTTTTAAAAACTTTTTATTAAATAACTCACACACCCTACATATGTCAATGAGGTTTGAATCCATGACGTCAAAGTTGTTAGTTGACCACCTTAACCAACCACGCCACGGCTCACCGACATTTTCCTAAGAACATTGTTTTTAGTACATTTTTAAAGACATATGCTATGTATTTTCATTATTTTCAGTGTTATATGTTGTTTCCCGCTCTTATACTCACTAGTCATTTCGCTCTTATACTCACTAGACAAGAAAAAAAAATGGTAAGAAAATTGTGTAAAAGCACACACGCTCGCAATAAATGTTATCGTTGTTGTTAGGAAAATTGTGTAAAGTTTTCATTATTTTGTACTCGATCATTTCTTACTTTTTGTATTGCATGTTGCTTTATGTCAATGCATTGTTGTCACCGCTCTTATACTCACTAGTCACCTCTCTCTATAAAACCCCAAAACCTACATTCTCCACATCCCTCAATTCACAAAAATATGTAAATTTCTCTCTCATCTCTCTCTGTCTCTCATGGCTTCCCCAAATCTCATTTTTCTTCTGGTTCTCTTCTCCCTCGCAACCTCTATCTCCTCCATTTCCTCCACCGTAGCTTCGCCCGGAGTAAACCCCACCGCCGCTTCGCCCTCTTCCACCTCCATTTTCTCTACCGCCGCGGCTTCACCCGCTGTGGTTTTCCCCATCGTCACTATTCTCACCATACTCGCTCTGGCCAAAAGCCTCATCAACTCCCCCCACCTCTCCATGGCCCTCGGCCTCGGCCTCAGCTCGCCGACAGCCACCATATTTTTTCCGCCGAACATGGCCTTCCGGCACTCCGAACCTCCCTCGATACCTCTTGTTCGGTATCATGTTTCTCCTCGACGGCTCACCATCAAAACACTAGCGCGAGGCACCACAATTGAGATGGTTCGACACCGCAACAATATGACAGTCACCTCGTTCTTTGCCAGCGACGGCTACACCACCATCAACAACGTCTGGGTCGACCCGACACCAATTGTGGACGACGGGTCGGTTGTGATCTATCGGGTGGCGTAGCCGTTCCCCGTCAATGGGTCAGCTTCAGCGCATACGGCTTTCGCGAAGCCACCTTAGCAGAAAATCCGGCAAGTGGGTGACGTTCTTCGTGCCATCGAGTACTCCATCATGGCCGCTTTTGTAGAGTCGCAAGTTACGGAGTTCAGTGGGTCCACGCTCTTCGCCGAGGTGGACGATGCTGTGGAGGAGTATGCAAATCTCAACTCCGACTACGCACAGTTCTTCAAGGCGCGAGTTGTTCCCCGACGGCTGAGCTGGCCGGGTTGACCTGGACGGTATGCTAAACGGAAGCCATTTCCCCAATTCTGCAAATGGCGATCGCATCACGTTGACCAAGGACGGTCAAGAAAAACTGGTTTTAAAGAGAAGCTTGGTGATAGAGGGATGTGAGCAAGGTTCTAAAAACGGCTTGAGCGGCCGCCTTAGCGCTCAGAGAAGGGTTGCCGTCCCGATTTTCTTCAAATCGGCGAGTGTAGGTGGCCGGCCTTTTTTTGGCCGCCTAGGCGGCAGGGCGGACCTAAAAAACTTTTTTTTTGAAAATTGGAAACCATGGATTCATATGAAGAGGAAGAATAAACTATGGATTTTGAGTTTAACTCCGATACCGAAGAAGTACTTGAAGGTACTTGAAGGATGTGGAGAAGAAGAATTGGAGGAGTAGGCTTGCAAGAATGTATTTTCTTTATTTGAATTGTATTTGGACATTGTTGCCTAGTTGGTGAATTATGTTTTTTATTTTCAGATTTTCCTAAGGACGTTGTTGTTTAATTGTGTTTAATACTTGTTTCAACGACATTATTGTTGAAATGTTGAATTGTAATTCTTATTTTCCTAAGAACATTGTTTTTAGTACATTTTTAAGGACATATTGTATGTATTTTCATTATTTTCAGTGTTATATGTTGTTTCCCGCTCTTATACTCACTAGTCATCTCTCTCTATAAAACCCCAAAACCTACATTCTCCACATCCCTCAATTCACAAAAATATGTAAATTTCTCTCTCATCTCTCTCCGTCTCTCATGGCTTCCCCAAATCTCCTTTTTCTTCTGGTTCTCTTCTCTCTCGCTACCTCCATCTCTTCTGTTTCCTCCACTGTAGCTTCGCTCGGAGTGGTTTACCCCACCGCCGCTTCGCCCTCTTCCACCTCTGTTTCCTCTACCGCCACGGCTTCACCCGCCGTGGTTTCCCCCATCGTCACCATCCTTCCCATACTCGCTCTGGTCAAAAGTCTCACCGACTCCCCCACCTCTCCATTGCCCTCGGCCTCGGCCTCAGCGAGTCGATAGCCACCATATTTCTTCCGCCGGACACGGCCTTCAGCACTCCGGACCTCTCTGATACCACTTGTCCGGTATCATGTTTCTCCTCGACGACTCGCCATCAAAACACTAGCGCGAGGCACCACAATCGAGACGCTTCAACGCCGCTACAATCTAACGGTCACCTTGTCCTTTGCCGGCGACGGCTACGCCTCCATCAACTGCGTCTGGGTCAACCCGACACCAGTTGTGTACAACGGGTCGGTTGTGATCTATCGGGTGGTGAAGCCATTCCCCGTTAATAGGTCAGCTTCAGCGCATACGGCTCCGGCTTCGGTGAAGCCACCTCAGCAGAAAATCTGGCAAGTGGGTGGCGTTCTACGCACCATCGACTGCTTTATCATGATTGCTTTCGTAGAGTCACAAGTTACGGAGTTCAGTGGGTCCACGCTCTTTGTCGAGGTGGACGATGCTATGGAGGAGTATGCAAATCTCAACTCCAACTACGCTCAGTTCTTCATGGCGCGAGTTGCTCCCCGACGACTGAGCTAGGTTGACCTGGCCAGTATGCTAAACAGAAGCCATTTCCCCAATTATGCAGATGGCGGTCGCATCAAGTTGACCAAGGACGGTCAAGTAAGACCGGTTATAAACGGAAGCTTGGTGATAGTGGGACATGAGCAAGGTTCTAAAAAACGGCTTAGGCGGCCGCCTAGACGCCCGGAGAAGGGTTACCGTCCCGATTTTCGGCAAATCTACGAGTGTAGGCGGCTAGCCGTTTTTTGGCCTCCTGGGCGGCTAAGCGGGCTCCTAGGCGGCTGGGCGGCCAAAAACTTTTTTTTTTATTGAAAAGTGAAAACCATGGATTCATATCAAGAGGAAGAATAAATTATGGATTTTGAGTTTGACTCCGATACCGAAGAAGTATTTGAAGGATGTGGAGAAAAAGAATTGGAGTAGTCTTGCAAGAATGTATTTTCTTTATTTGAATTATATTTGGATATTGTTGCCTAGTTGGTGAATTATGTTTTTTATTTTTGGATTTTCCAAAAGTCATTGTTGTTTAATTGCGTTTCATACTTGTTTCAACGACATTGTTGTTGAAATGTTGAATTGTATTTTTTATTTTCCTAAGAACATTGTTTTTTGTACATTTTTAAGGACATATTGTATGTATTTTCATTATTTTCAGTGTTATATGTTGTTTCCCGCTCTTATACTCACTAGTCACCTCTCTCTATAAAACCCCAAAACCTACATTCTCCACATCCCTCAATTCACAAAAATATGTAAATTTCTCTCTCATCTCTCTCCGTCTCTCATGGCTTCCCCAAATCTCCTTTTTCTTCTGGTTCTCTTCTCCCTTGCTACATCCGTTTCCTCCACCATAGCTTTGCCCGGAGTGGTTTACCCCACCGCTGCTTCGCCCTCTTCCACCTCTGTTTCCTCTATTGCCGCGGCTTCACCCGCCGTGGTTTCCCCCACCGTCACCATCCTCACCATACTCGGTCTGGCCAAAAGCCTCACCGACTCCCCCCACCTCTCCATGGCCCTTGGCCTCGGCCTCAGCCCACCGACGGCCACCATATATCTTCCGTCTGACACGGCTTTCCAGCACTCTGGACCTCCCTCGATACCTCTTGTCCGGTGTCACGTTTCTACTCAACGGCTCGCCATTAAACACTAGCGCTAGGCACCACAATCTAGACGCTTCGACGCCGCTACAATCTGACGATCACCTTGTCCTTTGTCGGCGACGGTTATACCTCCATCAACGCAGTCTGGGTCAACCCGACACCAGTTTTGGACTACGGGTCGGTTGTGATCTATCGGGTGGCGAAGCCGTTCCCTATCAATAGATCAGCTTCAGCGCATAAGGCTCCGGCTTCGGCGAAGCCACCTCAGCAGAAAATCCGACAAGTGGGTGGCGTTCTTCGTGCCGTCGATTGCTTCATCATGGCCGCTTTCGTAGAGTTGTAAGTTACGGAGTTCAGTGGGTCCACGCTCTTCACCGAGGAGGACGAAACAGTGGAGGAGTATTCAAATCTCAGCTCCGACTACGCTTAGTTCTTCAAGGCGCGAGTTGTTCCCCGACGGTTGAGCTGGGTTGATCTGGCCGGTATGCTAAACGAAAGCCATTTCCCAAATTCTGCAGATGGCAGTTGCATCACGTTGACCAAGGACGGTCAAGGAAGACCGGTTTTAATCGAAAACTTGGTGATAGTGGGACTTGAGCAAGGTTCTAAAAAATGGCTTAAGCGGCCGCCTAAGCGCCCGGAGAAAGGTTGTCATCCCGATTTTTGGCAAATCGGCGAGTGTAGGCGGCCAACCCTTTTTTTGCCGCCTGGGCGGCACCTAGGCGGCTGGGTGGGCTCCTAGACAGCTGGGCGGCCAAAAAACTTTTCTTTTTTTTTTTGTTTGAAAAGTGAAAACCATGGATTTTATATGAAGAGGAAAAATAAACTATGGATTTTGAGTTTAATTCCGATACCGAAGAAGTACTTGAAGGATGTGGAGAAGAAGAATTGGAGGAGAAGGCTTGCAAGAATGTATCTTCTTTATTTGAATTTTATTTGGACATTGTTGCCTAGTTGGTGAATTGTGTTTTTTATTTTCGGATTTTCCTAAAGACTTTGTTGTTTAATTGCGTTTCATACTTGTTTCAACGACATTGTTGTTTTAATATTGAATTGTATTTTTTATTTTCCTAAGAACATTGTTTTTAGTACATTTTTAAAGACATATGCTATGTATTTTCATTATTTTCAGTGTTATATGTTGTTTCCCGCTCTTATACTCACTTGTCATTTCGCTCTTATACTCACTAGACAAGAAAAAAAAATGGTAAGAAAATTGTGTTGTTGTTAGGAAAATTGTGTAAAGTTTTCATTATTTTGTACTCGATCATTTCTTACTTTTTGTATTACATGTTGCTTTATGTCAATGCATTGTTGTCTCACAGGGAAATTGCTAGGATGCTTTTTGGGAAAATGCTCTGATAGTATCAGATCCATAGCCAGGCACCCAGAATATCCAGTCGTAGCATCATGTGGTGAGTTCATGGCTCTAGTGTCTATTTCAGAACTAATCCTTTTACCCTCCTTAGTTGGCTTAACATGCATCACCTGTGTAAGCACACATTAGAAATGTTATCTCGTCTCAAAGACATGCAGCTGGATCTCAAATTCGGCGAGTACTAAGAATGGCGATAAAAATTTATTACTGCAGATTATGCATTCCATCTCACAAACAAAATTACTACATGTTTCATTGATGTTAGGTTCTTGGTTTCTTCTAGGATTGGATAGTTATCTACACGTTTGGAATGTAAAGACGCGGGAACTACTCTCTGCGGTATGTGTTTGGCTTTTATTGTTTTTATGTTGCTATATGTTGAATAATCCTAACTCTTGACAATGTCTGCTCCGGTTGGACTTTACTATTTCATAGTTCTTATAATGGAATCATGTCTGTGAATCTGTAATTGTGAGTCTTAGATTTTCATTGGTAGACTTCAAATTGTATATATTGTCAAGAGACTACCACTTTCATGTTGAAGGTATAAAATTTTATAATAAAGTGGTTGGACCTAACTTAAAGCTCAAGAATTCTTAGACATGAACTGGCTGTTTGGGCACCCTTAGGACTTCGTGTATTTTGTTTCGCATTTCTCATCGGACAAATCAAGTCAAGGAATAAAAATGAGAATAACTAGTACCGATTGATGGGGGAGAGTTACTATAACACAAGAAGACTGATAAGATCTATTAAATATCTATATAATGCTTTTAACGTTCTTTCATAACCTTTTTTGTTCTTTCATTTCAGGTAAAACGGCTTTGAAGAGGGTTTTTTTTTACCCTTTTTTTCTAACAAGGAAATTATCTACTCCATCCGACTAGTTCCGGGATCGAGTCCCGGGCAACCCATTCTAATTAGTATATCGAAATCGTGTATATATATATATATAAATCCTAATTTTTTAATTCATTTCAGTTATTTAAAAAAATGGATAAATCTCTTGTGCAGGCGAGGACCGCTCGGCTAGGGCGCGCCAGAGGAGCTTCGAATGACTTGATTCTTTGCTCTTCGACAGCCCTCACTCGAAACTCCGCCCTTTGCCCCGTGCTGTCTCCCTCCGGTTGCCCCAGGCCGATTTATCGTGGCCTTGTTTCTTCTTTTTTTTGAGCCCGCTAAAGTGGCCTTGTCTTATTCTACGACTGGGGGTAATCCAATCGAGTTTTACCCCGCCCCGCCCGAGTTATGTGGCTCAAAACTTCATACTCTCCTGCATACAAACATTGTGATATATAACTATCTATATAGTATATTCATAGCTCAAGTTGTAACTGTTTTTGAAATGTGGACAGGCGAGTAATGATTGATGCGCACTGCCGCTTTTGGAATTGTTTAAGGTTAATTGTTGTTGTTCAATGGTGCAGGTCTTCCTGAAGCAGCATCTGACAAAAGTTCTTATCGATTCAAATTTTGCCGATGAAGGTTGGTTTGTTGTTTTCATCTGGTCATGCCTTTCTTTGTGCATCCCTAGACAAGTAATTTATTGGTAGATTAGGCCTACTAGTTAATATATCATCTACAGTTTTCCCTAAACATGGCTGCTAATTCCCTTTTTATTTTGTAGAAACCAAAGTTACCCTTCCTGCAGTGGATGAGGAAGAGCATATTGCACCTGGGACTCCTTCAGAAGAGGACGGTGAGACACTACCTGTGAAAAAGAAAACATCTAAAGAAAAGGAGCAAAAAGGAAGCAAAAGCAGAGAGTGGAAACGAGGAAGCTGGGACTTCTTATGAAGAGGATGGTGAAACAGTACCTGTGAAAAGAAAAGGAGCAAGGAAGCAAAAGCAGAGTGGAAATGAGGAAGCTTCTAGAAAAAATGGAGCCAAGAAGTTGAAATCCAAGAAAAGCAGCAAAAGATTAAGACGGGAAAATCTTGATGAAGAAATATGATCGAGATGGGTTTGCGTACTCATTTTAATTACAAACAGGGAAGAGGGCCAGTGTTAGCAATGTTGACATTGGCCTTTTGTATCAAGAGAATCAGATTTGTCATTTAAGCAGATTGGTGTTGAACCTGCTAATGCAGCTAAATTTTGATACAGATTACCATATCACTACTGTTTGTAGTCGTAAAGATGTTCTGTTAGTATCTGTATCTTGATCAGTGCCAGTTTTCAGTCATTCCTATCCCGGGTGCTGGAGGTGGGGATAAACTTCCTATGATTCATTAGAACCATCTTATATTGTAAGCTCAAAGAAATTCATTAGACATCCTGGCTATTTGATTGCTTAAAGCCACCACTAAAACAAATATTTTCGAAAAGAAACCAAAGCATGACATAACAGAACAAATTTTAGTACAAGTTTCATCTGCTCAGTAATTTATCTAGAAGGCAAACAGCAATATAAGAAAGTCTGAACATGATGGACACTGTTTACATCAAAAATCACAGCAGAAACCAAGATATAAGAATGAGATGACAGCAGCAATAGCAAGTTATTGGGTGGCAGTTTCATCCTTCTTCTTCTGGGACAAGTACCTATATCAGAAGCAAGAAAATGGAATTAATTTGCGAAATTGTGGTTTAGTCAATGTGCTGTACAATAAGGTAATCAATGTTCAGACTCATCACTTCATGATGTTGTCTTACGTTTTTAGTCAAAGCACTGTATATTAATGTTATTGATGTCCTACGGGGAAAACATTTCTGGACTAAGTGCAGTTACTTACCCCTGACCCTTCGCCCAGCGGGACAGTTGATAGAGTTGGACTGTCTCATTTGAGACATGGCATGCCAAAAGTAGGTAGTTACGAGGCTGTACCATCCATGCAAACCTCATAAACAATGCTGAATAAACGCACATTGCTGCAGAGTAAAATGAAAGGGTGATTATAATCTTTCTCTATACTATGCTGTGAAGACAAATATACATCCTTAAAAATCAATCATTATAACCTGCTGTCATGTTTCCAGAAATCTTTTCTGGGGGTTTACTCATATCTGCCAGTCCCTGTTAAATCAACCATTACGGTCATCATTAGTAAAATAAAGCAGGAAAACCAACTTGTATTCAAACTACTCATACAATGGAAATCATGATAGTGAAACATACCGCGGCAACAAAACCCCAGTTTGCAACAGGTCCCCAAAAGTGAGTGGTTTTTGGTCCAACTGGACTATTCAAGAATGCTCTGAACGAAGCCATATGTGACAACTACTGCTTATAGTATCTCTACAAAGTTGAAAGAAAGAAAGAAGAAAAATGTAGACAATTCATCATAAATACGGTTCCATACTTGCAAAGTAAGGGTCCATCAGACCCAAAACAACAATAAAAGAGAAAAGAAGATACAGCCACTCAATCTTAATGCTATTTCACTCATTCATGTGAAACAGGTCTCTTGTTTGAAGTGAATTAGCCAAACCCCAGACCTATTTCCCAGGCATCTCTAGTTGGCAACAAAAAACTATTCATCACAAATCCATTTCTATGATTCAAACTATGTTCCTGTTCCGGTCCTCAATAGTTCTAAAGAAATTATTCTATATTCTAATAGATCAGCCTTGCTCCTATAAGATCAGAACTCTACTAATCTCATACTTTCCACGATTACTAACAATACGGTGATAAGTGAAAATTTGAAGAACAAATGCTCTGCCTTAATTTGCATACTAAGAAAAATACAAATGATAGTAACTGATGGTACTAGTACAATTTATATCCAAGTACCCAATTTTGTAGTACTTATCTTGTGCTAATTGCCGAGCCATATTAATGAAAAAGATAATAATTTATCAATGGTATAGCTCGATTCAGACCAAGCAAACATGAAAACCCAAAAGCTTAATCAAATTACTAAAACTGTGCAATTCAGAATCAGATTACAGTGATATGGTGGTTACTCAAGATTTAGGGTTTAGATAAAAATTCAAAATTGAGCTAATAGCAAATATAATCGAGCACAAATGCAATCCAATCCGATCAAAGTTCAGACCTTTACCAAAATCTCAGAACACCCACAATTACCATGATGATGATTATCTAGGTTAGAAATATAGAAATGAAAAATTTACCTAACCGGAGAAGTAGCCAAACCGATTTGAGACGATCGGCGATTGGTTTCAGAGAAGACTGAGGGGAGAGGGATTTGGGGCTCTTGCAGCTCGCAAAAGAGCGAAGACGACGGCTCTATATAAAAGGGTAGATCATTAACCAATCACTTCCTTCCACGTGTCAGTGAGAGACTGTCGGATAGCCAGTAGTGTGGGACTGTGGGAGAGTCTAGTTTCCAAACATAGGGTTGCACCCATGGGAGTCCAGCTTTCAGCAGCCAACTTAGTCAGCCCTTAAATTCTGACCATTGTGGTGCGTTGATTTATAAATATGAAGATTCCTATCCGAGATATATTAAAATCCGTATGATTCTCCAACTATATATTCAAAAAGAGGAAGTCATACCTTCTCCTCCCAAAAAAGAAAAAAGAAAAAAACAGGGAGTCATACTAAAACGTTGAATCATTAATGTAAAAATCACGAAGACAATTTATTTGATTTATATGTGCATTATTTGATGTTACGTAAGTTTAATATGTCTCAATTAATATAAAATCGAAACTATGTAGATAACTCGATTTTATTTGCTTAAGCTTAAATCGTAAATGAAACAAGCAGAACTTAAATTACACTAATGTAGACTCGTATATGTTCTCAATGTATCACATTTCTCTCAATATATGTATCCATATAGTACATACTACGTACTTAATCGGAAAGAAGGCTAGAAGCTATATATCCAAATCCATTTCCACGTACCCTTTAAAGTGTACTTCAACATGTATATAAACCCAGCTAATCAAACACGCAAATTCAAACGGTTGATGAAAAACAACAACGTCAAATAATGAGCATATATGAACTGGCAACTGTGTATGAACTAATTAACTTTGTATGTATGAACTAATTACGGTTCCCAAACTACATCTTAACAATTTCTTCAAAAAGAAAACAAAAAAGAAGCTACATTCCAAAATATGTGCAATTTCTGGTGCTGGCTAATTAGTTTCTAAGTATGTATGCACACTATTATAAAAGGCGCGCGGTTCTAACCCTTTTGTTTCATCACGGTTTTAATCAAAGCTGTGTTCTAAGGACTACTACTCGATATATCCTTACAAATGCTGGGTATATCGAGGACATCCATGGCTTCATCAACCTATGCTCTCATCGCGCTCTTTGCGATGGTTTCGATAGCTGGCTGGCCTGTTCAGGCAACATGGGACGGCGTGGTTCCAGTTGAGGCGAATTTGACAGTAGGCGGATACACTTTCAGATTGAATTTAAACAGTCCTGCATATCTTGAAGAATTGAACGTAACGAAATCAGATTTTCCAACTGATTTCGCTTTTGGAGTTGGTTCCTCTGCTGCACAGGTACGTTATACACTTATATGCTAATTAACTAGGGTTTATAGTAGCAATATATGAAGTTCTCTCATAAAATACTGTATATAGATTGAAGGGGCAGCCAGAGAATTTGGAAGAGGGCCAAGTACATGGGATCATCGTGTTGATATTCTTCCAGGTTAATTAGTTCAGTCTTAATCTTCACATATATGTCGACCAACTATAAATCTAAGATTATTTAAGCACTCTACTTAATTACCACCCAATTGCAGGTAGTATTCACGACAGCGACAAATTGTCCACAGCAATTGATTCATATAGACGATACAAGGTGACAGATCGATTGAATTATAATCGTGACAGACATAAACGTCTTAAGCATATATATAGTTATATATACAATTTCCTATATGAATTTCTCAGTTCTCATATATGTTTAATTTGTGAAATAATTCAGCAAGATATTGAGCTTATTAAAGACCTCGGAGTAGATTCTTACCGATTCTCCATCTCCTGGAGTAGGATTTTACCGTGTAAGTAACTGTGTTCATTTGAATGACATTTGCTTTATTTTCCACTATTGTTTAACAAAATCTTGCTCATCTTTTAATTTATACCATTAAGTTTATGTGATACTCAATCTTATGCAGATGGAAGCTTAAGTGGCGGAATTAACCAACAGGGTGTTGATCACTATAACAGTTTGATCGACGAATTGATCAAAAATGGTACGACTCGAAATTATGATTTCCCAAAAATTAAGTACTTGCAAGCATGAATGCATATATATCCATACAAATTTGTACCCTAATGAATGGATTATGTAGGTATCAAACCTTACGTGACGATTTTTCACTTTGACTTACCACAAGCCCTAGAAGAGAAGTATGGAGGTTTCTTGAATCGCTCTTTTGTGTAAGCCCTAAACCTTAAATTCTAAATTTGTGCTAAACGTACAGTTTCATGAAGAACTTATCTAACTTCATATACGTGTGACATGTTTCCTCTTGCAGGGATGATTTTAGAGACTACAGTGAACTTTGCTTCAAATTATTTGGAGACAGAGTTAAGAATTGGTTCACAATCAATGAGCCATCAGTTTCTGCCGTATACGGGTATGAACTGGGAATAGCTCCACCCGGAAAGTGTTCACTTCAGGAAGGAGTATGTGTGTTTGGGACTTCAGATAACTGTTTAGTCCCGGCAGGTCCATGCAATTTCGGTGGCAATTCATCCACAGATCCTTACATTGCAGCACACAACCAAATTCTTGCTCATGCCACAGCAGCAAAGCTTTACAAAGAAAAATACCAATCAACTCACAAGGGTGAGATTGGAATCGTTCTTGTTTCTAGACACTATATGCCATTTACGAAGAAGCAGGAAGATATAGCTGCAGCAAAACGACGTTTCGACTTCACCCTAGGATGGTTTATGGATCCATTTGTGTATGGAGATTATCCGAAGAGTATGAAGGAGTTAGTGAAAGAAAGACTGCCTACATTTTCTCCAGAAGAGCAAAGTTTGATCAAGGGAAGTCTTGATTTTGTTGGAATCAATTACTACAGTTCAACTTATGCTAGAAACAAGGCACCATCTAAAGAATTGCGCTATAGTTATGATGTATCAGCCGACGAAATAGGTAAGATTTTGAGTTTCTTTTTGAATTAAAATTTTGAGTTTCTTGAGGCTAATAAAGATCAAAGTTTATAACCCTTCCTAATGTTTTGGTTCTTTCTTGGTGATATTTGATTATTGTAGCTAGCAAAAATGGAGTTTCGCTTGGCTTGGTTAGAACATGCACTTTTGTTTTGTTTTTTTTTTTTTTTTTTTAATTTTGTCATAACAACGGATCCGACTTCTTTGCTTGGATTCATGTTGCTTGGATTTGTTTGAAATTTTTATGATCATTGAATTGAGTAAAGATGACATTGGCAATCTCATTTTGTATTAAATCCAATGGTTATAAGAATACCAAACAAATCGAAGTAACATATATAAATCCAAGTAGAGACACCAAATTTCAAAACAAGACCAGTCATTTTGAAACATTCAATTAACATACACTGTTTATATCACAGGACCCTAAAGGGCATTGGCCAGAAGGCTTGGAGAAAGTGTTGGTGCACATGAAGAAAAAATATCAAAACCCGAAAATCTACATAACAGAAAATGGTTTGGTTTTTATGCTTTAAGCATCCCTATATCATCCCAATATTGTTAATGAATATGTGCATATCCTAATCCATCATGAACTATCTTTCCAGGACTTAGTACGACTAGAAATGATGAGCTTCCATTTGCGGATCAACTGAAAGATCCGGAAAGAATTGCATACATTGTTCGTCATTTGTATCGTATCAACAAGGCAATCAAGAAGGGAGTAAACGTGAAAGGCTACTTCTTCTGGGCAATGTTTGACGACTTTGAATGGGGTATGGGGTTTTTGGATAGATTTGGGTTATACCATATTGATTTTGCTCACAATTACAGGCGCACACCCAAGCATTCGGCCAAGTGGTTCAAAGCTTTCCTTCAAAGCAAAGTGGCTCGAGCTAGCTAACTATACATGGTTATATTGATTGGAGCATATGATTGTAGTATTTACGTATATGTTTATATAAATGAAATATAGGAGCACTTTCATGATATCCAGTTTCTCTTCCAAGCTAGTCATGTATGTTGTTGTTTTGTAATGTAAACAACACAAGAAAAAGAATACACATTTTGAAGGATCGATTGTATTTGCTCGGTTGCTCGTGAATCGAAAACTCAGTTGATAAGCTTGCGTTACTAACGATCTTAAACTTTCTAGCTAATTTATCAATGAAGCCAGTATTAGACAAAACAATTTTTCCTCGATCTCTTCTGCAAGAATGGTGTCTAGGCGTCTAGCCGACTCTCTTCGGCTCTGGCGTTGCCAGAGATGACGTTGCGGCGGCAGGTGGAGGAGCTACACGATCAAAAACACATTAGTTAATGTTGCTGATTGTTCATGATATATAACAGAAATTAAACTGAGGAAACCTCTGAAGATTTATACGTACCTAATGATGGAACTCATGGAAACCCTAGCTTGTTATCATCTATGAAGTATGAACAATTGGTTTCAAGCTAGGCGGTGAGTAAGGCGTACGTCAAACCTGGTCAACTTGTCCTCATCTTCAGAATTGATGTGACGTACACTTGCTTCTCGGAGCCATCGAAATCCAAGCCTTGAGGGGCGGAGCTGTGGAGGAGGGAGCAGATTTGCCGCTCTCAACCTGTGGATAGCAAATATATGTGGATATAGACTTCTTATTTCCTCATATTTCTAATTCATATATTCATTTCTATCTCATTCTAGAATAATATAATAGCTGCTACTTTCAAGTCGACCAACTTTTTATGAACCAATTTCCAGCCATCAGTTCTCCAATTACATGAGTTTCAAAACTTGTGCTCTGAATCCAGATCTGTTGATGGTTGATTAGCTTCTAATAAGCATATTATGCACTGCCAATGTTGGCAAAGGTGGTGCCAGTTAATATATTAAACCTTGTGTTTTACCAATGCTTTAATCCAAGCTAGGGCTAGGTCATCCATCTATGGCTTCATCAACCAAGTTTTCCGGTGTTGTTATCGTTGCGGTTTCTGCCATCATGGCTTCGATTGCCGGCTGTTATGCCCGGGCAACTATTCCAGATTTTAATGGTGGTGTGGCAGGAAAATTGAAATTATACAGTAGTAGTGCATTTCTCGACGAATTGGATGTTTCAAGATCAGACTTCCCAGCTGATTTTACGTTTGGAGTTGCTACCTCTGCCGCACAGGTAATTAAGTACGTAGAACATCTTGAATATATATGATATATTACATAGATTTACATTTTCATTTCTGAACCTAATTAAAAGAATATCAATGCAATTGTACCTAGACTGAAGGTTCAGCCAGAGAAGGAGGGAGAGGACCAAGTACATGGGATCATCGCGTTGATATACTGCCAGGTTAATTAGTTCACATGATTAACTGACTACCCCAATCTTTACATGCACACTATTAGTCTAAGATTATTAGCTAATTAAGTCTAATGCAATTGCAGATGCAATAATAAACAGCGACAAATTTTCTACAGCAATTGATTCATATAGACGATACAAGGTGATTGTTGGTAGATCTAATTGTCTAAACTCAAACATATACCATCCTTTCTTAATTTTAATTTCTCATATATTTAGTGGGAATAGTTTTCACTTTTCAGGAAGATATTAAGATTATCAAGGACCTCGGAGTAAATGCTTACCGATTCTCCATCTCCTGGAGTAGAATATTACCAAGTAATTGAGCTAACTATTTGTCCAGTTTTAGTATATACTTCCCCTTTTGATTTATCGATCCTCCACCTGATTAAGAGAGAAAGCTAGCTCTAAGCTTTGTGGTGGTGTTGATGGTTCTTATGCAGAGGGAAGCTTAAGTGGGGGAATCAACCAAGAGGGTATTGATCACTATAACAGCTTCATTGACGATTTGATCAGAAATGGTTAGAAGATACAAATTTATCAATTCCAAAATGAATTCAAAGTTAAGTACTACTATATATTTTACATTAGCTGCTTGCTGCATATATTCATGGATAAATTTTATGTGTCCTAATTAATATGCAGGAATCGAACCTTTCGTGACGATTTTACACTCCGACCTTCCACAAGCTCTGGAAGATAAGTATGGTGGTTATTTGAACCACTCATTTGTGTAAGTTTTCTAAAAACTTTCTCAATACTAGCTAGTTGTTCTACACCTTTCTCCTTTGTACCAATGAAATACCTTAGTAGAGACTAGCTTCATACATACATTGAATGTTGTTATGTCTTTCAGGAATGACTTTAAAGACTATAGTGAAATTTGCTTCAAATCATTTGGAGATAGAGTTAAAAATTGGTTCACGATTAATGAGCCGACAGTGTCTGCAGTTTACGGCTATGAACTTGGAATCGCCCCGCCGGGAAAGTGTTCACTCAAGGAAGGAGTATGTGTGTTTGGGACTCCAGACAACTGTTTAGTTCCGGCAGGACCATGCAATTTTGGTGGTGACTCTAGCACAGAACCTTACATTGTAGCTCACAACCAAATTCTTGGTCATGCAACCGTGGCTAAGCTCTACAAAGAAAAATATAAAGCACAACAAAAGGGTGAGATTGGAATCGTCCTTGCTTCAAAATACTATGTGCCTTTCTCCAATTCACCTGAAGATAAAGTCGCGGCAGAACGGCTTTTCGACTTCAACCTAGGATGGTTTATGGAACCATTTGTATACGGAGATTATCCAAAGAGTATGAGAGAGTTGGTGAAGGAAAGACTGCCTAGTTTTTCTGCACAAGAGCAAAGCTTGATCAAGGGATGTCTAGATTTTGTTGGGATTAATTACTACACATCAAGTTATGCTAGACATAAGACACCACCACCATTAGAACAATTTCGCTATTCTTTTGATATATCTGCCGAAGAAACAGGTAACTAACCATTTTAATGGAAATATATAGCTAGCAAATGGAACTTTCAATCCGATCTTAGTTCCACACTAATAGACATTTTTTTTTTCTGTGATGCTTTGATTATTGCAGGTATGAAGGATGGAGATTTCCTAGGCATGGTAGGAAAACCTAAATCATTTCTGAAACACTTGTCAAAGATTGATTCTCAGCTAATTGTTAAGACACAAGTTTAGTTACATTGCAGGACCATGAAGGGCACTGGCCAGAAGGGCTGCAGAAACTGATGGAGTATATGATGGAAAAATACCAAAATCCAAAAATCTATATTTCTGAAAATGGTATAGCTCTTATGCTTCAAATCATCACATGTTTTTCCAGGTACTTCTAATATATGCATATGATCATATTCTCATCATATCACGAACTATCGTAACATGTAGGACTTTACACAACACGAAACGATGAACTTTCGCTTGTTGATCAACTAAATGACACAAATCGAATTTCATTCCTTGTTCGACATTTGTATCGTCTCAACAAGGCGATTAAGAATGGAGTGAATGTGAAAGGATACTTCTACTGGTCTCTCTTCGATGATTTCGAATGGGGAATGGGGTTTTTGCATAGATATGGACTATACCATATCGATTTCGATCACAATAACAGGCGCATCCCCAAACAGTCTGCTGACTGGTTCAAAGCTTTCCTTCAAAGTGACCAAGTGACTCGAGCTAGCAGCTAATTAGTTCCTGCGTATAATTGTATATACCAACTTTACATGCATGGATTGTAAATACCAACTTTGCATGCATATAATTGTATCATAATTTTTTTTAAAATCAATTCTATCATAATCTATGTAGGAGAAAATGAACAGTTAGATCATAAAAATTAACGATTTTATGACTGCATTTGTAATCACTCTTATTGTAATCACTGCATTTTTTTTTTAAATCAATTGTATCATACGCTCTGTGCCAATGTGCATAATGCTATTCATCACTCTTATTGTAATCACTGCATTTTCTCAGGAATGATTTTAAGGATTACAGTGAACTTTGTTTTAAGATCTATGGAGATAGGGTAAAAAACTGGATTACAATCAACGACCCATTAGTTATGGCGAAAATGGGTTATGATCTGGGGGTTGCTCCACCAGGCAGGTGTTCAGTACGAGCACCACAAAACAAGATTGAATGCAAAGATGGTAATTCATCTACTGAGCCTTATATTGTGACCCATAACTTGATCCTCTCTCATGCTACTGTTGTTGAGCTCTATAGAGAGAACTTTCAGGTGAGCTGACACATTCTCATTTAGTAGTATCATAACTTATAAGGTATGAAATGAGATTGATTTTTATTGGCTAATATTTATCTTAAATAGTCTAAACAAGGTGGAAAAATTGGATGGTCTCTTGTTGGTCAGTATGTTGAGCCTTATTCAGATGCAGCAGAAGACAAAGCTGCAGCGAAATCGAAATTGGATGGTTAGCGAGATCCACTTTTTGAACCTTAGTTTACTGGCTTAACTGAGCAAGAAGTCCCCTTAATCTTATGCTAATTTATATGCTAATGGTGCTTCTTATTAGGTTCATGGAACCAATAGTATATGGGGATTATCCAAAGATTATGAGAGATTTGGTCAACGAAAGACGAACTAGTTTCACTGAAGAAGAGAAAAACTTGATCAAGGGATCCTTCGATTTCATTGGCGTCAACTATTATACCACAAGATATGGTAAAAATGCTCCAGCAAGTCAAGCTGAACCATTGAGTTATCACAGTGACTCTTTGGCTACATCAACTGAAACAAGTACACTTCCATACCTCCTTACCATTATTGCTTGTCATTTGTGTTGTATATATGCATGTTTTCTTACCAGTCACCATTTCCTTTTGTGTTTGTTGCAGATGCAAATGGAGTCTTAATCGGTCCTCATGTAAGAAAATCGGTGACCAAGTTTCCTTCCAACATTGTATAAATGTAGCAATGCTTAGCAAGAGAACTTAGACTTGTTAATTAATTTTTTGCAGGTTGATGGAAGCTTCTACATCTTCTCATATCCGGAAGGTCTTCAGAAGCTTTTGGAGTTCATGAAGCAAAACTACCAAAGTCCTACAATCTACATTACTGAAAATGGAATCACAGAGGCTAGGAATGACACGCTTGCACTCGATGCGCAACTCAGGGATCCTCATAGAATCGAATGCATTCTTCGACTCTTGTACAGGATCAAGATGGCAATGAAGTAAGTGATAGTGTAATACATTGAAGTACTAATGGTGAGGCATCACTAGACATGCTTAGATGGTATATTTTGTTTACTTGTGATTGCTGTTCAGGAATGGGGTGAATGTCAAAGGGTATTTCCACTGGGCACTATTCGATAACTTTGAGTGGGCACAAGGCTATACTCCAAGGTTCGGGCTATACTATGTCGACTACAAAGACAATCTCAAGCGCATTCCTAAACAATCTGCACGTTGCGGCACCCAGTGTATATATTGTATTTGGTTTCATAATCTTTCTGGCTTTTGTCCTGGCGCAGTGGTTCGAGTGTTGCCATCAGCAACATCTCCTAATCTGATGAATTTTATAATTTTTTTAGGATCGATATCTTGGACTAACATGAGAATTCGTTAGGGAAGATGAATTTTGTTATCAATGCAGTGTATGAAAATTTTGGAACCACATTTAACAACAATGTTCCACTAGATTATGCTCTGCTTACATAGCCTAGCATTTACATTTGGTATGTGTTGTCCCGCTTTCCTTTTCCTTAAAAGCAATCAGACTCGATCGAGTTGATTAGGGTTTCATTAGATTTCCAATTTCATGAACTGTCGGTTTGTTTTTCCAAATATGTACACCATATCAGTAGTAATGTAGTATTCTCTTCTCATATCAGTACAACTGGTTAGACAAAGAATGAAGTTGTGGCAAAGAATTGAGCTTGAGACTTTATAGATTGTTAAACTTATACTAATCTTGAATGCACAGCCAAGATAATGATGGAGATTTCTTGTATTATAAGTGGTGAAATCAGATACAACAGATACATTGTTTCCTAAGAAAATGGCACTAGAAAATGCCTATTTTGTGTTTACACATGCACTCAGGCACAGGGTTCGAAATCACGTCTCGGTTTCTCATGTAACCTCTTGGCTCAGGCTTCCCCTGAGACTTATGCAGCTCCCTCATGATGCTTCCAAACTCATCATCACTAATTGATGTATTTTCCAACAGCGGCATCATCGCCCTCTTGTTCGGCCTTATGAACTTTCTGTGTCCCACATAAGCACGGTGACCCTGTCAAGTCAAAAACACAAAGCAGAGATTATGAGTAACAGTACTTGCCTAGTATCAAATGAACAGACATTCAGTGTTAATCTAGACATAAGCATAGTATCAAGTCCTTGCCTGCATTGCTCGGCCCATGTTTCCGCCATGGGAAGGTAGAAAGACATCACTACTTAGAGAGACAATGTAGTCAATGGCAGCCAGAACTGAAGGCTTGTTCATGTATGGAGAGAGCTCTCCTTCTTTTGCCAACATCTCCTTCGTCACCAAATTTGGGAATTCTGACACAAGTGGCTGCAGAGCCCTCCTTTCCCCAAATGCCTCACCTCCTGCACTGTATATTCGCGCACTTCTTGGCGCACCTAGACCCTTCAAAAGCCTGCATTATCACCCCAAACTTATAGATGTAACTTCAAGCATAAGCTACTTAAAATACAAGCCTGCATGGCTGCATTTCTATTTTCTACTATAGTACTGCATACCTTGCTATTTCCAAAGCATTTAGGGGACAAAGACCAGCAAACCGCCTCTGGGTGTAGCTCATGTTTACTCGTCCTGTAAGATATTCGGGTTGAGACTCCCGAACCTTTGTGATAATGTTGTCATATTCAGGGCCTAATCCAGTGAGACATCCTGTTCTGACCCACACATCCTTCTCTAGCCGGAGATGCAGTGCAATATAAGGGCCCTCAATCCACATTCTCCTTGCTAATTGAGTCCCTAGTGCTTGAATTGGTGCTGCGAATCTCAATGCATGGAAAGCAACCTGAAAATCAAACAAAATGGGAACAGTCACCACATGAACATAGCAGTAGCACATGCACATAGCTCAGTAGTAGTTGTGATTAACCTTCAACTGTACCTTACACCGAAGCTTCTGAAGGTCAGGGGGGAGATTCTTTGAGAGTTTAGAATCCAACCCTTTTAGCACAAGAAGGCCATTTCGATTCAACTGCATAACGCCATAACCACACAAGTAAAAATCTAAGGAGAATATGGAATGTCAATCTCAGTCAAATAAATCAATAACCAGAAAACAGTGCTTACTTGATTATAGAATCTGGCATGTATCCACTGCGGAGTAACATCGTGAGGGATCTTGTTCATAATCGTCTGTCTTGACATCAAATGTGTAGAGGGAAGATTCGACACAACTCGTACATCAGCTTGTAAAGTCCTCTTGAAATGTTCCACATCGAAAATATCCGAAAACTCACTGCAAGTAGTCCAGCAAAAGCCAAAGAAATCAACACACGAAAAGGAAAAGCTAGCCATGATAATACTAATCCCAAAACCATTCACTTTATGCTTCTTCAGGGAAGAAAAAAAAAAGACGGCTTTCTTGTGAAACACGCATGAATCATAAACCAAAATAACCTCAAATCATCAAATTCACAACAAAATGGGATATACCCCAGTTTCTTTAGCTTTCTTGTAAAACAAGCATTAACCAAAACCAAAACATTTGCTAAGAAATGGTCCAAAACCCACATCCAAATTCGATACGAAAACGCAGAAACCACAAACCTGTCATCTCCCCAAATCAAATTGACCTGCAAAACAGGCACAACCAAAGCAGCTTCAAGAATCCTTGCAATAACAACAGCATCCACAATCTGATTCCTCTGCTGATTCAAACCCCCAGAGGCCACCACCACCAAGAACCTCCTCCTCTCCTTCACAATCTCCCCAGACGCTTTTCGATACCCGATTCCGAAATCCAAACAGGGCCTAAACCCTTCCCCATTAGGCTGCTCCCAGAATTCCCGCTCCGCCGAGGAAAGATTAGCCCCAAAGGCCCCATGTGCCGGCAGCGGCACCATCACGCTATCCGAAAGCAGCCTGTGGTCTTCGATAAAGCCCGAAGAGGCTTTCGGGGAAATGTGGGAGAGGGAAGGAGTGGAGGGTGCAGAGTGGGAACAGGGGAGGAGTGGGAGGAGGTTGAGGATTGAGATTATCAAGAAAGTGAGGGAGAAAATGAGAGTGAGGAGGAGGATTGTGGGAGATGAAGATGAGGAGGAGGGTTTGAGGAGCCTGAAACGGTGCGTTTTGGTGGAGAAGAAGAGAAGGGTGGAGAGTGGAGAGAGTGGGAGCAAGTAGTGGAGGAGGAATGGCGGTGGTGGTGGGTTTCGTGGTGTGGACTTGGGGCTGGTTCTTGGTTTCGCCATGGGAGAAGAGCTTGGAGGTGAATCAATGGCGGTTCTGGTTCTGGTTCGTCTTCTTCTTCCGTGGAATTCGGGGGTGTGAAAATGGTGAGGGGGTTTTGGATTCTTGGAGAAGTTTAAGGGGGATTTGGGAGAAAGCGAAGCTTGTTATGGAAGGCGAATTTCATGAGCCTTTGAGGTCTGGTTAAATGTCTTATTTGCCCATGGGTTTTTCGTGGTGGGTTTGGGGCAGGGAAGGGCGTTTTGGGGGAAGATTAGAAGCGTTTGCGGTTTTTCCGTTATGATTTTCCCGGGAAAATAAAGAGTGGCACGAATTAGTTTGTGAGTTAGTTAGCTTGTCTAGTTTCTGCTGCTGAGTGTAATTACTAGTTAATTACTTGACTGTTTACTGTTAAGTATTGTTTCACTCAAAATTACTTTCGACTTAAACTCTAATTAACACTGGAAGATAGTCTAGTGGTTCTTGCACTTCCTAACCTAGATTCGAACCACGACACTGTTAAAAATGGCCAAGAAAATGCTATAATGTTTTGCTGGTTGTTCGGGCCCCTAACAAATTAGTTTTTAAGCCTAAAAAAAGCCTTTGAGATACTCCGATTTTGAATTAAAGAAAAACTTAGACTCTAATTAGACATTGAATATATAAACTTGAGAAAGATAATATATCGTACCAAATAAAAGAAGAATAATAAATTGTAAAACGGTCTTGGCTTTGTGCATGTTTGTCCAAAATGCCTCATTTCATCTCAAAATAAGATAGAATATGAATATGAACGTTTCAAGCTCTCCGGACTCATCACAAACATTTCGAGCGAAGGAGTGTAAATAAGTAATGTAGCAAGTAGCAACAATGTTTTCGCGTCGCTTGGTGACTAGTAAATTAAACGATTGCTTACTAGTAAATGTAGTACGAAAAATTCTTGATCACTAGGTGACCCCGTAAATCACCAATCTCCATCGAGCTTGATGAATGTAGGCCACTCCAGGTACGGGCCCGTACGGCCCAAAAGAGAGATTCTGGTTCCCGATTCAGTAAGTAAAACTTACGCAAAGCCGTAAAGCCCGTCGGCCCAAATAAAGCTAAAATCTTCCCAAAGTTTCAAACAAGAATCCAGAAACCAAAATTTAGGGGAGAGAGAGAGAGAGAGAGAGAGAGAGAGAGAGAAGAGAGAGAGAGACAAG
>NC_020494.1:20537747-20568274 GCF_000184155.1 Fragaria vesca subsp. vesca | reverse complement strand
GTTCATTTTCGAAGAGATCTTCATCGCAGTTTCCACCTTATCGCTCGATTTGTTGATCCCTGCTATTAGCTTGAGCTCGGAATTTGATTTCTCCATCGCTTTGAATCTTAATCTGCTTTGGTGTTACAGACGAGGCGAAGAAGCGTCTGCAAAGTGCGGGGTACGAGCAGGTTCTGGAGAGAGAGGATTGGAATTTGGAGGCTGGTAAAAAGTACTTCTTCACCAGGAACTACTCCACTATTGTGGCCTTTGCAATCGGTAAAAAGTAAGTCTCGCTTCTCCGATTTTCGCTTGTTTTCAGTTAATTTAGCACTGTTAAAGTTTACTGGTTAAATAGTTGAGAAAGCTAAATTTTGATTGGTTTTTATGCTCATATAGTGGTTATATTGTGCTTTAGATATGTTGCCGGAAATGGATTCCATGTAATTGGAGCTCACACTGATAGTCCATGTCTCAAATTGAAGCCTGTTTCCAAGGTGATGTGTTGTAATTTGTATCTGAGTTGAATTGTTATGAAAATGATATGATGGAAGACTGTGTGGGAGCTTTGAACTTAGGGTTGGGGTATGGTTTGCTTGTGCAGGTGACTAAAGGTGGGTTCTTGGAAGTGGGAGTCCAAACATACGGAGGCGGCTTGTGGCATACCTGGTTCGACCGTGACTTGACGATAGCAGGGAGAGTGATAGTGAGAGAAGAGAAAGATAGTTCTGTTTCTTACTCGCATAGACTTGTCCGGATTGAGGAGCCCATCATGCGGATTCCTACTCTGGCAATTCACTTGGACAGGTAATCAGTCTCTGTAGTTTATTGTTCATGTGTTTCGTTGTTCAGAGGTTTGAGATTTGGACTGCAATATGCAGCTGCTCATTTCTATTGGCTCGCTCTTGACAGGGATGTTAGAGAGGCGTTTAAGGTGAACACACAGAGTCACCTTCTTCCTGTCTTGGCAACAGCGGTCAAGGTAATCTTGTAATACATTCAATGTTCCTTAGCATCCACCGTCACTTTTAAGAACTTCAATTTATTGATTTAACTCACAGTACATTTGTTAGGATTTATTAGTATAATGACATAATTTCTATTGATGAAACAGACAAAGTTTGTCTTTGAATTCTTGGGTTCTTACCATGTCTTTGTTTTTCGGTCATACTAGTACTACTATGACAGTGTGAAGATTCCATCTTGTTACATGTGATGAAATGATTCCAACTTCTTCAAATGTACAATTATAGTTACATATCTGATTAGCCACACTGGGTTCATATGTTTAATAGTTGTGATAGTGAGAAGCCTATATGATTCCTCACATCTATGTACTTGCAAGTAGTTACTGCCATAATTCATAGTCTGTGTCTGCAACTCAAATTAAATATAAAAACATTAAGAGTGACTCTGTAAAAAATCTTAGCGCCAGACATTTACAAACCATTTGTATCTTCCATGATACTTACTATGCTTTCTTTGCTTATATTATATATATATATATACACACACAGGCCGGATGTGAAGCGGACGTCCGCACTCGGCTTAAAGTGCGGATGTCCGTCCATTCGTCCGTTCTCCACCCTCCGGCGCCGGCAGCGGCGCGCCTCCACCCCAAAAGACTCCAGCAGCGTCCCCGACCACTTTCCCTCCCCGGAGAGTCCATTCTTTTCCAGTTTTCCGGCGAGATCACCCAAAACTTCAAACAAAGTCGATCTTGCCGGAAAACTGGAAAAAAAGGGACTCGCCGGGGAGGGAAAGTGGTCGGGGACGGTGCTGGAGTCTTCTGGGGTGGAGGCGCGCCGTCGCCGGCGCCGGAGGGTGGAGAACGGACGGACGTCCGCACTTTAAGCCGAGTGCGGACGTCCGCTTCACATCCTCCCTTTATATATATATATATGACTAAATGGCTAACGATATCTTTTATGTTTAGTCACTTAGGCCTTGTATAAATGTTAGTTAGGTTAGATAGTATGTTGCATTTTAGTTATCATGCAAGTCTATGCATGAAATAAGATATGGTATCGAGCGATATGTTAGTTAATAAGTCTAATTTGTTAAACAGCGCATCTGTCATATAGTTATTTATGAGGATGGTATATAATTACTGAAAGCCCCAGTCAGTCATGGTTTTTCTAATCTATCTGTCTGGGGAACAGAGTCAATAAACTTCCCTTTCAATTTGTTTTGCTTTATTTTACCTAATGAATCAATTTTCTTTTGACAGGCAGAGCTCAATAAAGGAGTTGAAAAAAGTGGCCAATCTAAGGAGACAACCTCAATCAACTCAAAGCATCACCCGCTTCTGTTACAGGTCATCAGTAAAATCTGGAACTTCAGCTTTCTTTTTTATGTTGAAGAATCAATTGATTATTTTGGTGGAATAATAAGATTATTAGTCCTTTAGATAGAATCAGATATGGGCATGCTCTTTTGGTGATGAAGTCATTCATCTGCTCTCTTCTTTCAGCTGCTTGCAGATAAGCTAGGATGTGAACCAGAACATATAAGTGATTTTGAATTGCAAGCGTGTGATACCCAACCAAGTCTAGTAGCCGGTGCAGCAAAAGAATTTGTTTTCTCAGGAAGGCTTGATAATCTCTGCATGTCATTTTGTTCCCTAAAGGTAAGAGCATTTTGATTTCTGTTTCTGTCAAGAATATAATTGTAGGATAGACTGGTGTGTAATACAACCAGTATTAGAATTATGTAGTTTCAATTTGGAGCAGCTGATTCTTATTGTTTTACTTGATTGATTTCAAGGCATTGATAGACGCAACAGCTCCTGAAAGCAACCTTGAGGATGAGTGTGGTGTTAGAATGGTGGCTTTGTTTGATCATGAGGAGGTTGGATCGGACTCCGCCCAAGGGGCTGGGTCTCCAGCCATGTTGAATACTCTTTCACGAATTACACATTCCTTTACCACAGATACTAAGGTACTGACTCTTGATGTCCTCTTCATTATATGGTATTGTTTGTTTCGGTAGAGAAGGGATGCAATTTTTGTAGATGCACAACTCGGTAGAGACAAAAGTAGTAATTGGTCTAGTGCCATGACATTCTGCTATAACCTTTCTAACAAACTCACACTGTATCATATCGTTTGGAAAGCCTGTTTGCTTACACCGTTTCTTTTTATATTTTTTTTTATCAGCTGCTTGCGAAAGCAATACAGAAAAGCTTTCTTGTATCTGCTGACATGGCCCATGCCTTGCATCCTAATTACATGGTAGGTTGTTTCATAAGATAATGTTTTTCATACTGTTGATTTGCTCTATAGTGATCTAGGGATTTTTCTCAGGATAAACATGAAGACAATCATCAGCCCAAGTTGCATGGGGGACTTGTGATCAAACACAATGCCAATCAGCGTTATGCAACAAATGCTGTCACTTCCTTAATATTCAGGGAGATAGCAATGAATCACAGTCTTCCTGTCCAGGTCAGCTTGTCCATATTCTAACTAGAAAAGGTTTAGGTGGTTTAAGTATATTGGCACTTGATGTGAAATGTAATGTTAAAGGTTATAGAAGTAGGAACCTAAATATATAAAAGCAAAGTCTTTCTTGATGGTTGTGAGTAATTCTATCATTCTATCTGTATGCAGGAATTTGTGGTTCGTAATGACATGGCCTGTGGTTCAACCATCGGTCCCATTCTTGCAAGTGGAGTGGGGATACGTACAGTAGACGTAGGTGCTCCGCAGTTGTCAATGCACAGCATACGAGAAATGTGTGCTGTTGATGATGTGAAGCATTCGTATGAGCATTTCAAAGCCTATTACCAAGAGTTCACTCATATGGATGCAAAGATTAAAGTAGATGCGTAGGTCTGATCCTCATCTTCCCCAGAAGTTCCGTTGGAGTTTGGTGCTCTTGCTGGGTCTTTACATAAATGGGTGAAAATTAATGAACTATCAAATCAAGTAGACTAGTTCTGGTTGCAGTTGGTGTTTTTGTTTTAACAAACCCATTTAGTTTCAAAGTTGAAATCGACAGTGTTAGTTGATACACACAACAGCACAGAATACTCAAACTCAAAGGGCTAAGACTCCATTGCGATATATGGTTCACTTTTTTATGATATTATGGATTCATTTTGATGGGATTATTTCCAATTCGTTTCATCACTATTTTACTTTTTTACCATTTTAATGATGGTTTCGTCCGCGGATGATTTCTGCCTCCATTACAAAGACTGATGCAGAGGAATGAGAGTGGAGATTGTGACAGGCCAGAGAGACTGGGGCTAAAAGAGTACAACTCCAAGGTAATGACCTTTGAAGGGGGCTAAACAGCCTGTTAGGTGAGTTATGATTCATATATACAATCTATCTGAGAAACCTAGACAACAATTGTACTTGGATATCAGGTGTGCTAATTGAGAAACTGACATTGTGATCGTATTGCTGTTAGGGTTTCTATAAAACCTGCTTCAAGTCCTACGTTTAGGGATCTAGGGTTACAACAGGATATCAAGGTGTCCAAGCATTTAAACATAAAACATTAGAACTTAACCAACACCAACTTCTTCAATAACAAAACAAAGGTTTAGTAAAATTTTATTTGACAGGTTACTTCTCTAATTAAACTCTTGAGAGTTGACAGCAGCCGGTGCTTTCGGTTTGAAATTCAACACATGAGCAGAAAATCAGCTGACTCAATCGTATATCAGAATACAGGTGACAAAAAAAAATTGGGCTTTTGGATGGAACCATCCGAGAAGGCAGGATGACCATGTTTTACGAAGAGAGCACTTTCTGGACCTCAACAGTGACCTCTTTCGGAGATTTCTCAGCTGGAAGATTGGCAACAACTCCTTTCTTGGTATAATAATCAATAACCTGCAATTCCAGATATAATGATCCAATTAGAGACAGATTAACAGCACACCTAGGAAAACCATGCAAATTGTTAATGGGTGTAACAAATGAGAGATTTGAGTTGCATATCAAACAGTCGACCAAAAAGCAAGAGCAAAGAAAGCAAGCGAAAGAATAATACCCCGGTAATATAAAACGTAACTGAACACAAGGGAAGTTTATGAGCAGTGACAAAACTTTCTCCAGAAGTGACTACTCCAGATTATTTATTATTCAGCACTTATGCCTTAGAGTTATCTGATTGTTATGATAACTCACTACAGTTCTAGAGGGAAAAGAATCTTTCAAACTTTTCAATAAACCAAAAAATATTTCAATCGGCACATATCATGATCCTGATCCTGATCATGGCATTACCACAAGAGAAGACAACATAAGCACATTTGCAGAAGAAATTTTCACCCTAACTAAACCCTGAAGAAGGTATAGTTAATTTCTCATGACTGGTGAAGGTCATCAAACCTTCAATCATGTACTGGGAATCATGGAAAGAATAACCAACAAGGATAAATCATGCACAATTAAAATAACTTCATCAAAAATTAAACAAGATGGAAAGAAGAAGCCATACTGGTTCAGTTTGCTTGTGAAATGCTTCCAACCTTGACTTGAGAACTTCTGCAGTATCATCCTTGCGTTGAATGAGAGGTTCTCCAGTTGCCTTCAACAAAGCAAAAAAACATGATATTTAGATGGAATTTGAAGATCAAGTAACATGTGCAACTTACAACAAGCATACATGATATGATCAAGCATAGTATCCTGTTTCTGTTTTCTAACAGTTCATGTCTTGCATAATAGTCTTAAATGTGTGAATGATGCTATTCAAACATTACTGAAAAACAGAGAAGGACAGAGAAGGTTAAGGCCTTCTTACATCATCAACACCAGGAACCTTGGGTGGTGCAAATTTTGTGTGATAGCTTCTACCACTGGATGGATGAATCCAGCGACCTGTGATCCTCTCTTCCAAGATACGGTCATCAACTGCAAAGTTGAGCACCTTATCAACCTTAACTCCACGATTTTTGAGCATCTCGTCTAGCTGCAATAAAGAAGATAACACTACTATTAGTGCACCTGGACACAGATAGGGACACTTCTGAGTAAGCAGTACTTATTCCAACAAAAATTTATATAGATACAGGTACCTTCTGAGCTTGGACAACAGTTCTTGGAAATCCATCAAGAATGAAACCTTTCTGGCAAGAAGGCTTCTTCAATGCATCATCAATGATGCCCACAACCAGGTCATCCGAAACAAGTTCCCCCTGAAATATATTAAAAGTATCTGATTAGCAATTTATATGCGAGATACAGAAAAGTATGATGATGAATATGATGATAGAGTAAAACAACATTCAAAGAGAAGATTCACCTTCTCCATAGCCTCCTTAGCTTTAATGCCAAGAGGAGTCTTTGCAGCAACAGCGGCTCTCAACATATCGCCAGTAGCCAAATGGCACAAGCAGTACTCGTCCTTAATAATAGGCGATTGGGTACCTTTTCCAGAACCAGGTGGACCTGCAGGAAAATTTGTGCAACCATAGTCAGATCTCCATCCTTACTTAGACACTCGAAAATTGTCAGTAAAGAAAAGCAAGCAGAGCTCATTGCCATAAAAACTAAGCATAATGTGTGACAAACATTCATAAACACTCAACAAAATTGGCACTTGACTATCATACGTCAACCCTGTAAGAAACACAGGAAATACGCCTCTCAAACTCAAAAGTTTTCTCCTTTTCTCCATCTCAGTATGCAGAATGTGGATTTTTAAGATCTCAACTTGAACAACACACACAGATACGTACATGTGTATACAATGCACTAACGGGTGGGATGCAGGCATCCCAGAATTCCTCAGCATGACATCCTTTGGGAACGAATGACTCAGCATTGTACTGCATACTAGATGGATACACAATTGACCACCACAATCATCAAACATCCAAATTCTGGTTTATAAGTACCAAAGGGCAACCAAACTAAAATTTCTTCACCCTCCCAATAATTCTACACACCCTCTAAAACATAAAATAGCACACTACAGCAACCTTGATTCAAAATTTTCTATCTCACTAGCTCAGCGGTACCAAAATCGAGAACATGCTCATACAAACATGTCATTCACAAGGTCACAAACACAAAAAGCATTAAACTCGCATCAAATTAACGGATCTGGGCGGTTCTTAAAAATCAAAACTTTCAACCAGAATTGGTAAAAACAGGAATAAAAATCAAAGCTTTACAATGGTATACTACAAGGGTATAACTGACCAACAAGAATGAGGCGCTTGTCAGGCTTGGTGGCGCACTTCATACGACGAAGCACCTCGCTGAAAAGATCGGTGGTCGGCACATCTTCCAAGTTGGCCATCACTCTAGTCTCTGCTGGGTTAGGGTTTTGCTTCTGTTGTGGTTCTCTGAGATCGAAGAGATTGGGTTTTGTTTTTTTAAGGTGAGAGGCCTGAAGAGGTAGTTGTACTGGTTCACACTTCGGACCTCCCAATGCTTCAAACTGAAGCAGCAGCAGCAGCCGTTTTACCTAACCAGATTGCTCTTGTGAAATGCCTCTTCTACCCCTGAAGCTCTTTGGAATTTGGACTATGAATGGGTAATAAGAAGAGTCAAGAGGACAAAAGCAAAGTCAAATTGAGATTTGTTTTCTTACCAACTCAGATTAAAGAATAGAATCCGGAAAGAAAAAGGGTAAAAGGTAAAAACCAAAGGCAGAAGAAGAGCATCAGATTTTTTTACTTTATTTTCTTTGAGAATGTTTTATGTCGAGCACGAAAAGGATAACGTGATGGCAACTATGAGCAGTAGTCCACAATCAAGAGTTTGTGGACAAAACATTATAAATATGATCCTAAAATCATTACCATAAGAGAAAGATCTGCAAGGCTAACATAAATATGATACTGATGGTGTTCATCACAATTTCAAAGCTAACATAAAAGGCAGCGACTTGAGAACTCAGTACCAGTGTATTCGACATTGCTAGATTGATAACATAACAAAGCAAGGAGCCATTTCTACAACTACAAAAGAGTTGACATCAAAACCAGATAGATGAATACGCCAGATTAATATCCACACGTGACTTGAGCTCCGACAAATGAATCTAATCGGAGTCTTCACTTTTTGATTTCTTCTTTTTCTTCTTCTTAACATCACTGGCCAACTCGGCTCCATCAGCCTCTCCATGTTTACTTTTCTTCTTCTTCTTCTTCTTGCTTGCTTGATCCTCCTCAGCATCTTCCATCTCTTCATCTTCCTTATCCTTCCTCTTGTTCTTCTTCTTCTTCTTTTCAGATTTACCCTCAGTAGCATCTCCATTTGTAGCTGGTTCATCCACAGTCATAGCATCACCATTCTCTGTAGCTGCACTCTTTGATTTCTTCTTGCTTTTCTTTTCTGAGGCTTCAACAGAAACTTCTTCTGTTTCCATCTCTGATTCTGTAAAAGTTACATGACAAGCAAAATGCCAAAATTACAACACAGAAGGGAAGCTACCAAAGTTTTTATTTCAAGTCAAAATTTTATGTCTGATCAAGTAATCACGTTATAGCAAATAATGAATATTTCAGAAAACTGTTAACTGGATGTTTGGATTCATGTGAAATGGTAAACACTGGCACCATATTGGTTTGCTTGCTCACCTTTGTTTTGAGTACTCTCCATTGCAGATTTCATCACATCAATATTTTTGCGAGGTGCAACACCCTTGTCATAGAAGTCGAGACGCTCCTCAACTTGCTCACGGAGTTTCTCCCCAAAAGCAGTAGTGCTAGTATCTGCACGCCAGATATTGCAAAATTATATATACATGCAATGCATAAGAAAATAAAGTACCCCAGATAATTATAGGTGCAAGGATAGAGGTGAACCTGCAAAGCAGTCGATGCGAGAAGCAATAGAACACTTGTTTGCAAGATAACGAGCCATTCGGCCCTTGTTCCGGGCAGATGCGCGACCAATGAAAGATGAATGGAATATCAGTCCATACTTGGGTGTGTTTCCCTTGGTTTTCAAGGCCCTGTGAAGAACAATAGAATCAACTTTTAAACTCATACCGAATCAAGAGGATTTATATTTCCTTTTTGTCTTACTCAACTAGATGTCAAAGCAATTGAACGAAAGGCAAAGTAAAAGCACCTGAAGAGGGCCTTCTCGGCACCAAGGATCTGAAGGGTAGAAGAAGGGCATTTAGCCAAGTTTGTTAGACTACCCGCATGAGAAATTAAACGAGCTCCAACTACTTCCCCAATTAAGGAGGCCAAATTGGGTGCAATATCATTCATCTTGGTGACCAGATAGTCATAAAGTTTTTTCCTATACTCAGATAGGTTCATCACTTTTTGTGCAAATTGTTGAACATTAAGCAAATCAACATCAGATAAATCCTGACCTGTAGAAACAAAAAACAAAAACAACAATAAGGATGCATATTTGATAAAGAAACAAAAAAATGAAAAGTAGTGTACTATTAAATCTTACCCATGGATGCTTTGGCTGCTTCAATTATCTCCTTTGCCTTCTCTTCATCACCGACAATATCAGTTAATTCTTCAAGTTGGTCTTCACACAGTTTTGACTTATCTCTTATAGTTTTTGCAAGTTTAGCATAGAGGTAATTGTCATTAACAATCTTCACCAATTCTGGAAAATGCCAAGAGTACCATTCTCTGCACAGACATGAAAAACAATAAGGAGAAAAATTATTTGCTAGCTTTTACCCAAATCCTTTAATACAGTTGAGACGCTCTTCCACAAGAATAGAAGTAGAGTGGGTTAATAGATATAAGATGTGAACATGAATGGCAGGGCATACCTGACTCTCATTGAGAAAGAATTCACATCCTTGTCAAGGGTATCTAGAAGGAATATTGCTTGAATAACCATATTGTCAACACGGTTAACATTAAACTTGACCTTGGACCTGCTGTAACTGTGGCTGAGACCAAGCTGGGCTTTCTCTAAGTCCCCGGGCTGAGATAGAACAGAAAACAAAGAAAAAGATTTTAGAATGAAAATCAAGGAGGAGGTCTTTACTTCATAAATACAAATAGAAAACTACCAATAAATAGACTAAATGACATTTATACCTTAAGGTCCTTGATAAACCTATCAAAATGAAGCCGAACTCCACGAAGCAGCTCATGAACAAACTCATTGCTTTGGCAAGGGATTTTAGTCACTTCAAATATGTGTGACCCCAGCTTGGGTTCATACACACCCAAACTGAACTTCGGCTTCTTCCCCTCCTTTACTTTTGGGAGATTAAGCTCCAAAAAGTTCCTCAACTCATCAGTCATAATCCCTGAAAATCAACCACAACTGATAAGCACAGACCCTCTGTCCTAACAAAAACTCACCAAACCAAATTTACAATCAACAGCTTGAAATGAACCACATCAAGCTAGCAACCTTAACGTATATTACCTAGAAGATCAACTCATTTCACCTTAAAGACAAAACAGAAGTTCGGCCTTAGGTAGCTCAGGTGTTCCACACATAAAACTCCATAACAGCTTATAAGCAGGAATGTGAACTCTAGTCTTCTAAAACTTTACAACTTTTACAACTAGTAGGTTTTCCCTGTTTTCGATTTGGTTTCACTTACTCATTATCTCTTACTAGTCCCAATCGAAAACAGTAATCACTCAAAAATGCAGCAACACTAAAATCAAAAATCTTCATAGAATCAAAAACCAAGCAGACACAAAAATATACAGATTAACAATTTCCATGTCAAATTAACCAATCAAATATACACATCAACAAAACGATTGAGCTAAAACCTAAACAAAGCTTGGTTCTTTAGTCTTTTACCTTCAGAGACTGAGTTGCACTGGTTGAGGGCATCGAGGGCCTGCTCGAAAGGGTGGAACGCGGCGAGCTGGACCACCTTGCCGAACCGGTTGAGGTCGGTAACGGAGCTCCGGACGGCCTCGGTGTTCTGGCCGATCTGGTCGAGGCCGTGAGCTAGAAACAGAGAGTAGCCTGAGGCTGCTTCGTAGAGCAGGTAAACCGCCATCGAGGACTGGGGAGGTGCGGCGGTGAAAGGTTAGGGCTTTATGGACGGAACCCTCTAAGGAATCGGCGGTGAATTTAGAGAGGAAGAGAAGCTCGCATTTTAGGGGGGGGGTTAGGGTTTAGGGTTTTTATCAGTGAGGGGAAGAGTGGCGTTTATGTAGGTAGGGATGGATTGTTTTGGGCCGTTGGATGTGGAGACTCGTTTTTGACTTGAGGTGAATCAAAATTTAAAGTAAAATTGAGAATTTGAGATACATGGAGCTGCATATTTAACTATTTACATTGTGTCACTTTTGTTACAAAATAATCGTCGTCTTAGAGTCGAACTTATATTGTTTCAATTTTAAATGAATACGATACAGAATACTACATAACTTGATTGTGTCAGTTTAGTTGTATATGCATCGATTTGAATGTTTAGTAAATATGTGACTTCTTGGAGCAAAAATCGTTACAAGATCAAAGTTTAAAAGGGACAAAATAAAGAGTACATCTCGTTAAAAAAAATAAACATATTCTGCATAAAATGTCGTATGACTCGCTAGAAACTCTTATTAGCAAATATATATTTTCATGTTGGGACTTAATCTTTCTCGTGCTGTGTGCTGGTTTGACAATGAGAATGTTTTAGCACACTTGTCATATTTAGAACAACATATTTATCATATTTAGTCAAGTGTCTGAACAAAGAGCAAGTTTTTTTTTTGTGAAAGCAAACTTAAGCATCTAAACAACACGAATAATGTAAATGTAACGTTTCTTAAGTTTAACATTAAAATTGTTGTTTTGAAATTTGGTATCACTTGGTTGAACTTGGTCGAACATCCCAACTCTAAATAACGAACATTACATTGAATTTTCCATACTCTACATATCATATTTTACAAAAATCGAAGACCATTTCTCTTATTAATTTGTGGTTTATTTATGCAAATACACACACTTTTTTGCATTGTCGTTGCTAGAGCAGATACAAACGACATGTCGTCGCAGTCGTTCTGTTCAGTCAAAATGAACCTCCGCCCTAGTCAGAGCCACACTCCACCAAGCTCAGAGCCCAGCGAGAGAGCCATTGCTTCTTCCTCTATAGCTTTTCAAATTCCAATCCAGGTAAACCCTCTACTCTAAACCCTTTCTACTTCTTAATGCAATGCTTCGTTTACTCCGCAAAAACCTAAAGCAGAGACCTTTACCATTCACCCATGTCAACTTGTTCTCAACCTCAACCCCAAAACCCATCTCAAAACCCTCCAATTCCTCAGACCCAAAATCATTTACAGTCTCTTACCTCAGAAAATCATGTGGGTTTTCCTTAGAATCCGCAGTCTCAGCTGCCCAGAAGCTTCAGATTGAACCCAAACACAGCCCTGACTCGGTTCTGAGCTTGTTCAAAACCCATGGATTGAACCAAACCCAGATCAGGAACATTATATCTAAACGCCCCATGTTGCTTTTGGCTGATTTCGATGGAAAAATTAGGCCTAATTTGGAGTTGCTAAACTCCTTGGGGCTTTCAGGGACTAGCCTTGCCCAAGTGATTCTCAAAGAGCCAACTGTGCTTGAGAGTGATGCAAAATCTGTGCTCGAGTGTTTTAGAAGTCATGGTTTTAGTGAAGAGGAGATATTAACTCTCACTATGAAGCTACCTACATTGTATACATATGATGCAGAGAAGAAGATTAAGCCAAAGTTGGAGTTTTTGAAGTCAGTTGGGTTTTCGGAACTTGACATTGCGAGGGTTTTATCCAGTGAGCCTTATATTCTTACTAGGAGCCTTGAAAACCAAATCATTCCGAGTATTGAAATTCTTAGGCGAGTGCTTGGTAGTGAAGAGGATGTTGTGAAGGTTGTAAAGAGATGCTACCGGATACTTGAGAAACCTTTGGACAAGCTGCTTGAGCAGAATATAGATGCATTGAGCACCAATGGAGTACCTCAATCACTTATTTCGAAACTTTTGGTGATTCATCCAGCAGTATTGCTTCTAAGCCCGTATCAAGTTTGTGAGGGTATTGCTTTTGTTAAAAGTTTAGGTTTCAATCCCAATAGTCTGAAATTTCTTCTCGCTGTGCGTTCTGTGGCGGGGATGAGCAAAGCACTCTGGGAGCAGAAACTGGAAACTTTTAGGAGTTGTGGCATGTCAAAAGATGACATTGATTCAGCATTCAAAGTGCAACCCATGTGTATGGTTGTTTCGGTGAAGAAGATTCAGAAAATGATGAATTTCTACCTGAGTAAAGTGCATTTGAATCCCTTGGCTATTCGCAAGAATCCAAAACTTTTATTTTATAGCCTGGAGAAGAGGGTTATTCCTAGGTGTTCAGTTCTGCAACTTCTATTGTCTCATGACTTGATAAGGGAAGATAGTAATTATTTTGTTCATGTTATCAGAATGAATGAGGAGGCTTTCAAGGAGAAGATAATAAGCAAGTATAAAGATGTGGTTCCAGATGTTATCAAGGCACACAAAGGTATGATAGAATTTGAAGGGTTTTCATGATGATGAGATTGAATCATTATGACAGTGATGAAAGGCCCCAAAGTGTATTGGATTCTTGGTTGCATGTTTTTTGCTCATCTTCACTCTTTGGTTGAGAAGACGAAGGGAACAAGAGCAAAACATCCCTTGCTACCTCTTTGTTACATTTCAGTACAGTTGCATTGTCAATGCCAACCCTATAGCCTTATCTGATGGCAACCCTAAATCAAATCATTCAAGGGTGTCCAGGTTTTTGAGGCATTCACATCCATTTGATTAAAATTAGACGCTAGAGCATTTTTTTTGCCCCCTAAACTGGTCAATACTCTCTTCTTCTTTGAAATGTATGAATTTCCTTTTAATTCATAGCACCGACTTATTTTCTATTCTACTTTCTGCTGTTATGAGGTCTCTGTGATCTGGTAGATTCCTATATATGTTTAGATTTGTTATTTAGTGTTTGTATTGTTGCCAATGACATGAGATCAAGAATATATCAAGAGACTCACCCAATTGCTTGGTTCAACTAATTGAAAGACTCTTGGCTGGCAGCTTGGTGAATCCAGAAATATTATCTGCTGGTTGATATTTGCTTGTCTGGTTCTTCAAGTTAAACTCATTGGAGCTGCCTACCTAATTTGATAAAAGTTCTCAAATGAATCAAATAAAGATCTTTATGTGCTTCTGAATCAAATTCAATCAATGAGTAGTTGAGTACTAAGCAAGATATCTTAAAGACAATGAAAAGTAGGGGCAAATATTCTTTCTTTCTGTTAGTCATGAATTACGATGATAAAAGGAAGAGGCACATTGTATGGTTAAAATATCTCCCTCAAGATTTTCTTTGATATAGATTTTCACTTTTTTTGGGGTAGTTCTTTGGTTAGATATTCCAGGATGCTAAAGGTTAGATCATTTTCATTTCTGCTCATCTTTCATTCAATAGTTGGTCCCTATTGAATAAAAGATGAGCAGATATGAAAATGACTCTGCAGCTGAGTTCCATCCCCATAATCTCAAGTTCTAACTTATCTTCATCCTCACTCATGAATGGTTCCATCCCCATATTCTCACGTTCTAACTTATCTTCAACCTCACTCATGAATGGTATTTTCGGTTCTACTTCTCTGTAATACCTGTGTAAAACCTAGTCTTGATGAAGAAGTCTCAGAGAGACCTGAAAACAAAGTTTCTATGATTGGAGTGTGGAATCCTGTGTGATGTATATTACAGTATATATCGATATGGTTCTCTTTCCAAGTAGGGTCACAAGATGTCGTATAGATAGGGTTGTTTCTTCCCATCCGTTATTGTCTCATTTGGAGCCCTCCAATTACTTGCATAATTGCAGTGGGGTTTAGCCCCTTCCCCTTTTTTACTTGCTTCAACTTTTTTTTCGATTTCATACTTGCTTCAACTTTGGAATCATATCTTCATAATCAGAATGAATATATAGTTAGTTTCATTTTCTTTTTCTTCCTTCAGTTCTCACATCTGGTCTGTGAAAAATGAAAGTTACTCTTTGCCTAGCCAACTTGTCAGTAAACTAGTTGAACAAAGATTTTTAAAACTAAGCGTGAGAGAAAATCTAGCATTTGCTTTGAAGATCATATGCATCACATGTTCACTCGAAAGTGAGTGACCACTTTGTATTGGCCTGGTCTTTTGGGATGGTATAAGAGCACAGAGCTCTTCATTTTCAATTTCCACTAAAGCTGGGATTACTTGTCTGATATTGTTTAATTTCCTCATATTTAACTACAGTATGAAACTAAGAAAAAAAATTGTCAAGCTAATATAGTATAGGCAAGTTGCTAAGTTTCCCAGTGGATTTGTATGGAGGAATGCATCTGCTACAGCCTGTCAAAGCTTTTCTTTTTCTTTTTAGGTGTGAAGGCTGCCAAATTATATATGGTAAGTTGCAATCACAAGTCCCAAGGACATGAAGTTATATCACCAATCTACCCCCAACTAATAACCTCCAGGTTGAAAAGAAAGAAATTACTGGAAGCAAAGGTGAAATCATGAAGCTACAGAAAGTACCTTCTCCTGAGATGATGAAGCAATTTGGTTCTCAAAACTCAAGACAGAGAAAAACTGGTTGTACCAAAAAATAGAAGAGAGCAAAGGCTGTGATGCCACTCAGTCCAGGCTTTCTTCTTCTCCCTCTGTAAAATCATACTCCATTAATGCTGGAATGAGCACACTGTACTCAAGAAAGAACACCATGTGGGAGAACTTAATGCATTGAAGTGAGTTAACCCCACTTTCCCATTTCTTTTACAGCAAACTATGCCAGCAGGAAAAAGAAAGTTCTTGTTATTTTCCTCATTTCAATGTTTATTTTGCACATGCCACTAAAATGGATGTTTGTCTCTCATTTCTCTTGGTTTCTGCTTATTCTCATTGAAATACAAAGAGTTCAATGCTTCAAGGCTTTACTTTTTTCTCTGTTCTGCTTCATGTATTGAGAAATTTCTGGTCTTTTGGTTTATGTGGGAGCTCGCATTTCCTCAGAAGTTTCAGTTTTCTGTCACAACTGCTCCCTGTGTCTTTCATCTTTAATGAGTAGTCTCCTGTTTCAGCTCTATTTAACTTGTAATTATTAGCCTTCTTAGTATTTCTATTTAATGACAGGTTCACGAAGCATTTCTAAATAAAGGATGTTCTTGATGGGGTGTTGTAGATCATTTCTGCTACTTCTTTTTGCATTGAGTTCTTTATTTTTGGGTACTCACCAACTACCATCTTCTCAAACCCAAGTGCTTCTACAGCTAAGGAAGCATTTGGAGTATCCAAGCCAGTTGGAAATTTGGAAGGATCATACTGTAGATTTCTGCTCTATATCTTCATCTGCACAAGTAAACATCACATGCTTGGACAACCTTGTAGTTGAGCTCAGAATCAAGGGTGATAAGCCAGCTAAAGTTACTGGCTTTCATGGGTTTTCAATTCCAGGCCAGACTTTATCAGAGGCCTTCTTATTGGATTCTTTTGTTACTAATCTGGTAAGACTAAGCAGCTTGAAAGTCCTCAGTCTTGTCTCTTTGGGAATCTGGGGTCAACTTCCAGACAAAATTCACAGGTTGACTTCCCTTGAGTATCTAGATTTGAGTTCGAACTTTCTCTTTGGTTCAGTCCCACCTCGAATTTCTGCAATGGTGAAGCTTCAAACTCTTGCAATGGATGACAATTTCTTGAATGGCACTGTTCCCAGTTGGTTTGGTTCACTATCCAATCTTTCAACTCTAAGCTTTAGAAATAACCAGTTGCGAGGTCCATTACTAGATCTTAGTAGCTTAGGTAGCTTACAAGTACTTGATTTGAGTGTGAACAAGTTGAATGATGTATTACCCTCAATGCCAAAACGGTTGGTCATGCTTTCCCTCAGCAACAATGCCTTCTCTGGTGAGATTCCTCAGCAATATCGAAAATTAAGCGCGCTTCAACACCTTGACATGTCATTCAACACACTTACAGGCACACCTCTTGCTGCATTGTTCTCATTGCCATACATCAGCTACTTGAATTTGGCTTCGAATTCGTTAAGTGGTTCGCTTCCAAGCCATTTAAGCTGTGGCATTAAACTTGATTACATTGATATATCAAACAATAGCTTGACAGGTGACTTGCCTTCTTGTTTGGGAACTGAATCAGCACAGAGAGTTGTTAAGTTTGGTGGGAATTGCTTATCTGTTAGTATGCAAAATCAGCATCCACAGTCATATTGCAATGTAGTAGTCAGTCCAAAGGAGAAGCAATCTGGAGGAAAAGAAGTAGGAATCTTGGTGGGTATGATTGCTGGAATATTAGTGCTTTTAGTGCTTCTGGTTTTGAGCTGTATCCTTTTATGTAGAAGATATCTCCCCAGGGGAGTATCTGAGCAGCATTTGCTGCATAAATCAGAGCAAGATCACCCAGTAGCAGTAGGGTTCTCCACTGAGATGCTAACAAATGCAAGTAGGTTATTAACTAACAAAAATTGTGATCACATTTCAATTTAATTGATTAACTTTCATGCTGACCAAGTTGGCCTTTTGTCTGTTCTTCAGGGTTCATTTCACAAGCAGCAAAGGCAGGCATGCTAGGTCTCCCAGGATGTCGAACGTTTTCATTAGAGGAGTTGGTGGATATTACCAGAAATTTTGACAACTCTGCCTTGTTGGGTGAAGGTTCATACGGGAAGGTATAGTTTCAATTCAGAACTTGTTATATGATTGTGCTCAGTTTGATGTGGACTTGACTGAAAACTATAGAAGCTTTGTTTTGATAACAATATGCAGCTTTACAAAGGTAGACTACAGAATGGGATCCAAGTTGTTATTAGATGCCTGCTTGTGTCAAAGAAATACACAATTCGAAATCTTAAACTGCGGTTGGATTTGCTTGCCAAGCTTCGTCACCCGCATTTAGTATGCCTTTTAGGACACTGCCTTGACGGTGGTGGAGATGATTACAGTGTGAACAAGGTGTACCTTGTCTCTGAGTATGTGTCAAATGGAACCTTTCGTGCTAAACTCTCTGGTAAGTTTGGAACACAACAAGCAATATGTAATCTACTTACTGAAATTTGGAGCCTAATTTCAATTGTGCCTACTTCATTTTCCAAAACCATTACCAATATTACTTCCTCTTAATGTATGTGTAGGTAGGCCTGAAAAAGTTCTCAACTGGCCACGGAGATTGGGAGTCCTCATAGGTGTAGCCAAGGCTGTGCACTTCCTACATACTGGAATTATTCCAGGTTTCTTGAGCAACCGGCTGAAGATGAACAACATCTTGCTCAATGAGCATGATAATGCAAAATTAAGTGACTACGGACTGTCTATTATCTCAGAAGAAACTGATACGTCTATGGTAGGTCTCCTTCTAATGCAACTGGTCCTGCAATAATTCCTTTTATCCTTTTTCCAGATGTGCTTATTAACTTTGTTCTTGGTTTGTATCTTGTAGGCAAATGAAGGCCACAAGTCATGGTAAGATTTCCTTTTATTAAAGCAGTGTTGTCACTATAGTCATTTAGCATTAGACAGTAAACCATGACAATGCTATGTTTTCAGGCAAATGAAAAGTTTAGAGGATGATGCTTATAGCTTCGGATATATATTGCTCGAGGCTATTGTTGGAGCTTCAGTCTCTGCTAGAAGAGAGGCATTCCTGCTAAATGATTTGGTAATTGATCAACTTCTGGCTTTCAAAGCCAGCTACCATCTTCTCCCTCTATGTTCCACATCTTATTAAAATTCTGTTGCATATGTAACCATGTAAGTTCCTGATTAATAATGATTCTGTAATTTGCAGGCATCTCTGAACACCCAGGAAGGCCGAAAGCAGCTAGTAGAACCAATAGTCCTGGCAACTTGTTCACAACAATCTTTATCAATTGTGATCTCCATAATGAGCAAATGCATTTCTCCAGAAGCAAGCCGTCCATCTTTTGAAGACATTCTTTGGAACTTACAATATGCAGTTCAAGTACAGGCAACAGCTGACGGCGACAATAGATATGATACTGCATCACATCGTTGAGTTGAAGTTTAGTGGTTTTATTTTGTAGTTCTCAAAGTATAGCATTCCCTTGAGGCTACATCACAAAGAAATGTACCTCAATCAGGGAACTTTCATTGGATTAGTAATGCAATATAAAATCTTATTTACTGCCTCCATATATTTCTTATGTTAGAATGCAAAAAGATAAATAAGAAAGCAAAGTTTCCAGAAGCTTGAATCCTTATCATGAACTCGTAGTTGGCGATCTCTTTAGTTTCTTTGTGCATTATTATTAGGTTCAAGGTCTTCATAACACAAGTGTTTGAGAAATTCTACCTACTAGTCTCTAGGATCGATCTCGTTATGGCATGAATCCTTTGATTCATCATAAACTCAACTGGTTCTCTGAAAATCAGAAACGTTTCATCAGGTGAGCATTACTATTTATAGGAATAAAATTTGCACCAAACAGGTAGATTGCACCTCCTTTTTTATTTTCTTTTTTCTTTTTCTCTGTTTCCAAACAAATTCTCTGTTAGGAGTTGATGAACAACATACATGGTAGTACATGGCTTTCCTAGGTGCCATCACCCAATAAACAGAATGAAAATGGCAAGCTTATGAAACTTAACCAAGAGTGTGTTTCTCCATTTTTCTGCGATTTTGTTTACAGTTCTCCCATTCTATGCAAGGAAAATCTGCTTCTGGAACAACCATTTAGAGCTTATGTCTGAGCTTATACATATAACATGTCCTGACCCTGTACGAATTTTGGAAGCCACTTAGCAGATTCTTAAGAAATGCGCTTGAGATTGTCTTTGTAGTCGACATAGTAAAGCCCGAACCTTGCAAGATAGCCTTCCGACCACTCCCAGTCGTTGAATGCAGCCCAGTGGATATAGCCTTTGACATTCACCCCATTCCTGCAGAAACAGCAGTCACAAGTAAATACATATACCATCTAAGCATGTCTAACAATTCCTCACAATTAGCTCAATGGATGACTTACTTCGTTGCCAAGAATGCATTCGATTCTATGCGGATCCCTGAGTTGTGCATCGAGTGCAAGTGTGTCTTTTCTTGCCTCTGTGATTACATTTTCAGTAATGTAGATTTTAGGACATTGGTAGTTATGCTTCATGAACTTCAAAAGCTTCTGAAGACCTTGTGGATATGAAAAGATGTATACGCTTCCTTTAGCCTGCAAAACAATTAAGTAACAAGTCTAAGTGATCTCTTGCTAAGCATTGCTACATTAATACAAGGATAGAAGAAAACTCAGACACCGATTTTCTAACCTGCGGACCCATCAAGACTCCATTTGCATCTGCAACAATTACAGAAAATACGCGGTAAGAAAACATGCATATATACAACACAAATGACAAGCAATAATGGTAAGGAGGTATGGTAGTGTACTGGTTTCAGACGATGTAGCCAACGCGTCAGTGTGATAACTCAATGGTTGAGCTTGTTTAATTTGTTTAAACAAAGAGTTGACTGCTGAATAATACTTCAATTCGAAACTTGAATAAAGATTTGATTGAAACGCACAACCCAGCCCAGTCGAAGCAAATCCTCGAACACCTTGTGAGCATACTCAAGATTGGTCACTCTGGGATATATGGGTGGTGGGTCTCTCACAAATTTAGGATTCAGGTGGGTGGTGGTAAATTTGGCTGGCTACAAAGATTGGGAATCAAAGGGGATGATCAAGAAGCAACACTGCTATATGATATGACTACTTACACAGCCAAAATCTTAGAATCGATTATCAGATTGAAGCTTAAGCAAATGATGGTTAATGTTAATACCAACTCTGGGTCTAAGCCTATCTAACACAATAATATAAGGTACCCTCTTGATTGGCTTGAGTAGTTGGATCTGTCTTGGTTGGTAAGTTCTTTCCTAGTTAGAATGTGAAAGCTATTAATTTCAACAAATACAGTAATTGTTTCTTTCCGTTTGCCTTGTCACGCAAGCTCTAACAAGTAGTCTAGAATCAAACAACTTAAGGCTAGCTAGTTGATGATGCAAAGACAATCAATCAGCAACAACAAAAATCTATATTGGCTGATAACTCGAACTATGACAATATGTTGGTAACATAAGCATTACATGAATTAAAAATCATCTCTTTACAGTGATCAAAATGACCTATGAGAAAGTTTCAAACATGGTCTCCATCACCAAGCTTTCTTCTTTGCCAACCAAGCTCTGTGAAAAAAAAGTAACAGTCAACCTCTAAAGTAGAAAAGCGTTGCTACCATATCTCTAACAGATTAGACATACAGAATTAAGCTCCTAATAAAATCAAGTCAGAAACCCAGAACAAAATCAAGTCCCTTTATGATCTGGAGCCTCAAAAGGGTCCTACGGCAATCTCAAGACTAGTGACAACGCTTGCGTTGATGGGTTTTTCGAGTAGCAGGGATTGAGACTGAAAATGAAACCATTGAAATGATCATCAACCTTCGATCTTCTTCCATGTCTATCCACAACGCGCATAGTGACAACAGTGCCGACAACACTGAGACCTGAAGTGATGAGAGAAAGTGGTTTGAGGCAAATCCAGCAAACTGAATAATGGTAAAGAAACAGAGGAAAGGCTATGCCAGAAACAAATGAGCATCCGGCATTTGGTGCTTTTGGTCCATCAGATCACTATAATGTTACAACTCTTCAAACTCAGTCATGATTTTGAATCTGTAACCAAATTATCAGGGAACAACAAGAACCACTCTTCAAAATTAAGCTTCAAAATTTTCGATATACAATGCTATTGAGTAATCACTTGAGCTAAAGACAATGTGTTATTCAACATAAAAGAAAACGAGTCAGATGACCCAAAATGTACACTTCCTTTCTCAGCCGAAAAAATCCTGAACACCTCTGCCGGCGAAAACCCGGTCGGAAAGCTCGGCCAAAACGGCATTAACAGTGAGCAAAACGACACTGGAGCCAGCAATAACCCCAAGCACAACTCCGGTAGTCCCCAAGACCTTACCAAACACAGGCCACTCTATCTCCCTAACCTCCTCCGCCACTCCGCTAAACAAATCGCCGCCGCCTCCTTCTTTCTCCTTCTCCTTCCTCTCCTCCATCGCCTTCTTTATCTCCGACCCCAAATCGCCGGATCCACTCGCCGTCGGCGACGGCTCTTCTTCTTTTGCCTCGGTGGTGTCAGAGTTTGCTTGGCTTTCGTCGACGGCTTTGATTGAAGTGAGGAGCGGCGGCTTTCTCTTGATCTTGATCTTCAGGTGAATGAGACGTGGAGGTTGCAGTGTGACGGAGGAGGTTAGGTTGCCGGATTTTGAAGATGACGGGAAGGGTGACATCACCGGGACCTGGGCGAGAAAGCGAAGCGCCATGGTCATACACTCGGTGGTGGTACTGGTGACTGGAATTGGATGGTGTTGGATTTTTACGGGGATAAGGGTCAGGTCGTACTGGGCTTATTATTTTCTAGCCCGAACTTCAGGCCACGACTCTGTTGCCCCTTTATATCCAACAATGACTGATGACTGATGACTTATGACTAATGACTGATCATGAATCTGTTAGTCAATTATTGATCAGGTGAGATATTACGAAACGTCAAACGGGGTGGTCTTTCTTCAAATGTTGAAGTTAATCATAATTATGCATAGGATATGACTAATAACAAGGATGCCAGATTATTAACATAATCTGAACATGATTATTGAAGTTAATTTGCTGTGATATCAAATTATATAATCCAATATGTGTATGTTTTCAATCATAGCATTCTAAAACACAAACAAAGTCAGCTTGAAATATATATAATTTATGAGTAAGATATTTGAAGAAATTAACGTTTTGTTTCATATGACAAATCATGCGTTAGCATAGCGAATCACAGTCTTACTTTAGACAAGTTTTCTTTTCTTGCAATGGGTATATTATATTGGCCTAGTGAACATATACCATCAACTCTATATGAAAACCGTAATATCAAAGCGAAATTGTCAAACAAATATCAAATACATAAATTACAGCTTTTCCGTCCATCAATTCTTTGTTAGAAATAGAAATTGTAAAGATGAAAAATAATTTTGTGTGGAGAATGAGGAACGAATGCATTTGAGTAAAGAAGTCAATACATTACTGTCTTGATCATTAGATTCTTCGTACTTGTGGATTGGCATTCATGTGCTTTTTGGAAACCTCGATCATTTTAGGGATTTCTCGATGCCCATTACAAACAGATTGGCTTCTTTCTTTTGTGGTTTTGATGGCACAACAACCAGATTTGATGTCTGTAAAGCAAAATGTGTAAAATTTTCTTCGTTTTAAGTAAAAATGTTAACTTTGTAAATGTTTTGATAAGCATATCCTACTCCAAAGTGGAAAGTTGTTTGCAATGTCTTGTAATTCAAATACCAAATATTTGATAAACAGCCTTATAGGGTATAGAGTTACAGTAGACTAGAGTACTTTAAAAAAGCAATAGGAGAAAATGTGGGTCTCTACAAGATGATAGTCATGTACAAAACTAGGACTCTGTTTTTGAGTATTCTGTTATCAAATTCTCTTCTGGATACATAAGAAGTTGCTACAGAGTTCTTACTTGCTATACAAGTGGTTGTGAAACAAAACTGTGCAGCTACAGAAGACTCGGGCATCCAACTCCGATATTTGCACGATTTTTATATACTTCCAAGTTAAAACCTATCGGCGATCAGAACTACAGTGAAGTATAGGGCGGAGGGTGCGCACTACTGACTTGAAAGTCGAGAAGAAGCTTATCTTGTTTCTTGGTAGTAATCCTCTGCACAATATTACAAAATTGTGCTCATACAGAAGACTCCATCAAAGTAGGCAATTTGCACATTTCTTATATATATAACCCCAAACCTATAAACAATGACTAAAATGAAGAATGCAGATGTAGAGTAGCCAAGAGCTCTTTCCAAGTCTCCCCAGATGCACTACTGACTTGAAAGTCGAGAAGCTTTTCCCGTTTCTTGTAGTAATCTTCTAGCGGCTTACTCTGGATAGATAAAACAGAAAATGTTAACGACACTTTCCCAGATTTTATTTTTATAATCACAACATATAGTTTGGCTGTGATGCTACCACTATCCAAAACAAACATGCTTATCACAGTTGCATATGGTGTTTATAGTTCACCAACAAGAGGACTAGAGGACTACCTGCTCAGATTTGTAGCATGATAGTACTTGTTCAAACCGTGACATTCAGGTGTTGGAAATATGAGTTAATATGCAACCCGGTGTCTCAAGAGTAATGTTTGGTTGGATCTGATTGAGGAAAGAAAAAGAGAACGGACGATACAATCATATATAAGCTGGTCAAAGCTAGAAGTTAAGAACCACAAAGTACAAATAGCAAATAAAACACAATCCTTGGTAAATCTACTAACGAAAATACAAATGAACCCAAATCGCAGACAAAGGTTGAGGATCTGTATAAGCGATCTAGCCACCATTCTATGCGCCTCCTCAGTCATTCCTCTCCTTGAGCATTGCCCGGACCCTCATGGGAAGACCATATAGATTAATAAACCCAGCTGCATCAGCTTGATCATACACATCTCCGCTCTCAAATGAGGAGATGTCTTGCCTATAGAGGCTGTATGGACTCTTACGGCTAGTCACAGTGACTGAGCCTTTGTACAATTTTAGAGTTACTGATCCCGTTGTTGTCTCAGAGACTTTCTCCATGAATGCATCTATGGACTCACGAAGTGGGTCGAACCACCTGCCTGCATAGACCAGCTCCGCATATTTGAGGGCACTTGTGTCTTTATATTGTATTGTTTCTCGATCCAAAGTTAAGGACTCCAACTCCCGTGCAGCAGCAAATAGGATGGTGCCTCCAGGAGTTTCATAGACTCCACGGCTCTTCATACCAACAAGACGGTTTTCAACCATGTCGATACGACCGATTCCGTGCCTTCCGCCAATCTCATTAAGCTTTGTAAGCAAAGAAGCCGGTGAAAGTTCTTCTCCATTGACTGAAACTGGAATTCCTGAAACGATCCCTATTTCTACATACCTATACGAAAATGGGAGCATGTTTAAGAAAATATTCTCTTTTTTTAATTAGCAATTAAGAAAATGTACACTAGCATATTAATAAGAGCTAAAAGAAAGTGGAATCGCAGCTTACTCAGGTACATTTGGTGCATCTTCCGGATCGACGGTTAACATGAACATATCCTTCTTTGGCTCATTTTCTGGGTCTTCCAAAATGTCACCCTTTAATCAAAGAGAAGATTAACAATCCAAAACTGAAACAGCAAGTATTATAGCCCAAAAGATCAAATGGATCAAACCAAAAACATTTGCCAAAGACTCAAGCTTGTAACGTAGTTCATTTGTGAGGGCATCATTTGATACTTTTCTCCTAATGCCAACACTCATCAAGCAAACATACTCAAAACTGCCTTAACCAAAACACTCATGTCCTAATGTTCAGGGAATATCCAATGGTCGTACAAGACTTTAACCTTTTTAAAGTAAGCAGTTATGGCATAAAGGGAAGGGGTGGTCATTTTGAAGACAAGTATGACTGTCAACTGGGAGTATTGAACTGGTACTAACACTAATATATTATTACCACAGATATGCATCAGTCACAAAACCCAAACCAAACATTACAATTATAACTCGAAAATACCACTTAAGGTTTTATAGTGAAAGATGCATGTATCCAGAGCTAACGAAAACAAAACTGATACAGAGCTGTGAAAACTACCTCATGACTAAGGTGCCATAAGTTCCCATCTCTGCTGTATATGGATTTCTTTGTCACTGGGACAGGCACATTATGCTTCTTAGCATATTCAATAGCATCTTCTCTACCCATAATGTCCCACTCCCTCCAAGGAGCTACCACTTTTAGTTTGGGGTCAAGAGCAAAAAATGTCAGCTCAAACCGAACCTAAACAGATCGAGACAGGAAAGGTTGTGTAAGAAGAAAAACAAGTGATATGGCGTAATATTAAATGCTTAAGTGTGAAACATACCTGATCATTTCCTTTCCCTGTGCATCCATGAGCTACGGCGTCAGCTCCAACAGCTTTGGCAACATCTACCATGGCCTGTAATCAGAATGTCGTATAGATATATCATGACACGTCAAAAGACTCAAAACTGAGACTAAAATAAATAGCCTGGAAAGTTCTGAAAATCATTCAGCTACTTAAAGCAATACTCAACTCTACCTGAAACAGAGAGCTGTTCCAGGTAGAGCAAATGCAATTATCAAGAACTCCAAAAGGATCATTTTCATTTGATTTAGCGTGCAAATACCAATCAACAAAAGCAATGAATATATATAATGAAACCAGTATGAATAGCATCAGATTGAGAGATCACCTTAGCAATAACAGGACGAGCCATTGAGGTCCCCAGCAAGTATTTCCTCTCATAGATTGCACCAGCTCGCAAGCAAGGGAATATATAGTCTTTTACAAACTCCTCCTTGAGATCCTTCACTACTAACTGACAAGCCCCACTCGCCTTGGCCTTCTGTTCCAGACCATCCAACTCTTTTATACCCTAAAATTTTTAGAAAAAAGAGTCCATGAAAGTCCGAACCAACAGTTACCACCTTAAATTCATTGCTTGAAACAATATGAGCTATCTCTGAAATAGATGTTGCTATGCCAAACTTACTTGACCGACATCAGCAGTGAAGCAAACAACTTCACAACCATAGTTCTCCCTGCAAATAAAAAGTAACTAAATAGATCAAAATGGCATACTATTGACTCAGAAGTATAAACTTGTATATGAACAGCATGAGAAAATATGTGAAACAACATATGCAATGTGTTACTATAACGCATTAAGACTGAGTGTAAGGTAATAGTGATTTAGTAGAAGAGAGGATGTAGCATAAGAAATAGTGATATACCCAAAAAGGGGGACTTAGGTCTTAGTTATATCAGTTAAAGGGTGTTGTGCTGATTCCAGCTAGAACAGACAAGAAAAAGCGGTTGTTGGTGTCAACAGAGGTTACGAATTGTGAAATCTGATGTTGAAAACATTTATTAACCCATTCCATTCCTCAGTTCTTCCCCTTCTGTATTACAGAAATGTAAAGTTTGTCCTAAATTCGGTTGTTAGCTTGGGTTATTACTCATGGAAAGGTCAAAACATGTGACTTGGTTCAAATCCATAAGAGAAGACCTACAGTTTGTACCTTCCTTCCCCGTAGTTGCTTTCATACACATTAGCTAAATCTATGTTAACATCCCCCACCCCCCCCCCCCCCCCTCCTCATATGCTTTATTACAATCATATCATCCAGAACTAATCAAAAACATATAGTGAAACTCAAAACAAAAGTCGTTGTTGCAGATTTTGAACACTTACGCAAGTATCAAATGCATGGCTGATGTTTACTATAGGTGCCAATGTGCTTACAAAAACAAATACCATACCTTAGCCATGGGACAATTACTGATGTGTCCAAGCCACCACTATAGGCCAGAACAACCTTGTTCAATTTGCCACGCAATCCGCTTCCATTTGTAGATCCAGCTACTTCTGTGTCATTATAACTGGGGAGCGCTGCTCTAGTAACTGCATGCATCCAAAGAGTAAATATCTGGCATCTCAATTTAAATCCCTATAGAGAAAAGAAACAATGACAAACATGCCTCACCTTGGTTGCGAGCTCTAGTTACACCTCCATTGGTACTCAAACCCGCAAATGTCTTTCCCTGTAGCTCACTCTTTCTCGCCCCCAACTGCAGAAACAAGTAAAAAAAATTATCTTTCAAGGCCAACAATATGGAAATAACCGAATACAATTACAAAGCGAAAATCGATAAATAGCACCAGGCATTATTAAAAGATATAGCTCTACCTCATGAAACGATAATCTCCTCTGACAAGCAACTCCATCAGGGCACAAATGCAACTCTGCTCATTCAAAAACAAAAAAACATCAATCGATTGATATCAGAATATATGATCACACAGCAATCCGAGCACTTTTCTTTCAAACTCGAGCATCTAGTTTTCTTGGATGTTATTGATTTCTCCTCAAATTGACAAAAAGAGAAACCTTTAAGCATCTGACTTGATTCTGGTTTCTGTGAAAACAAACCCAGCACAACTTAAGCAAAAAGTTTCGGTCTTTTATGATCTTATCGAACTCCATCAGCCCATAACTAAACCCAGAATTTTGTTTCGGATAAAAAAAAAATGTACCAGATTTTGGAGCGTGAAAGGCGAAGTTGGTGGGCAAGCAAGCGGACATGGTGTTCAACTGAGCCATAGTGGCGGTGACAGAGCTTCTGAGTGTCTGAGTGAAAAGAGTCTGAATAATACTAGGGTTTTATACAGGGTTTTATTTTGGGGAAAAACTTATAAATAAAATTAAACATAAAAACCAAAATACCCCACTCTAATTGTCTTATATTCCTTCCGAAATTTGTTCCCTCTTTAACAAGCAAATTTGATTAATCTAAATACAAGATTCGTAATAACATAATCGATCTATATAAATTTATTTGTAGAAAAGCAGACTATCAACCAAAAAAATAAATGTTTGGTCATATAAACTTAAACAAAACATATAATAACTCATAAACACAATAATTTTCTAACACGAAGAATATTAAGAAAAAATTAAAAGTTTGTGCCTCTCATGAGAAAGACAATCAACTTCTATGTAGGTGTTGGTGGCTCTGGTGTAAATCTGCTGACTAACATGGGCAGAAATCATCTTAATAGAACTTTTTGCCATCATATCCTTAATGGCACGGCGTGCCAATGATCCATTAATCCTCAGCCTGTCTAACAAGACAAGATAGAAGGAGTGATGAGCTTGAACTTGGGAGCTTCCGAGAGGAGTTTGTCATAAGTAGCCTGGTCGAACAACACCATGTTGTTCACCTTCTCCTTTTGCTTTCCCTTGCTCCACTTCTTCTTCTTTTGCTTGCCTCCACCAAATTTGGCGAGCTTCGAGTACGATGAGGGAGCCTTTTCCTTCATGGGTGCCATTGCGATCGATGTGGGGGTTGGAGGGTCTGTCGAAGCAGAGGGTGCGGTCGTCAAGTAGGGTTTCGATAAGAGAGGCAAATGAGGGTTTTGTACGAGTGGGCTAGCGGAATAGAATCGTGAAACTATTGTATCTTATTCATTGATATGTGCCTTTTATATAGAAAATTACATAGTACTTTTCCGGTATGTAGAAGGAAAACATAATCCTATTATAACCTGTAAACCTATTACTTTATGAAATGAGAATTTCATATCCTAGTTGCATAAGGCCAATGCATACATTACAGAATATTCTACACTACTGGAAAATATCACTTAGGAGACGGAATGGTTTCGTCTCCTAGGTAACAAAATTCGTCTCCTAAGAACTTGAGAAACAGAATGGTTGTCAACTAAGATCTGTGCCTATACTAGCTAGCTCTGATGGTCACGCTGAATTCCTCATGGGGAGTTTTTTGCGGTCCAAGTGTATTGAAATCTTAGTAAGAACGGGGATCACATAAGCCACCGCTGGAGAGGTGTTTAATGGTACGCAAAAGATAATAATCAATCACTATTTACAAAAGAATCATTTAGAGTAGTTCTAAAACAGAAGAATAATCATTTAGAGTGAACTGAATTAAAAAGAAACCAAACAATTTGCAAAGAGTGTCTTGCCTTATCCCTGTTTATATCTAATAACATGAATCAAAAGGTGCATCCAATTTAGGTAGAGGGGGGGTGTCCCTTAGGTCAGGCCATGATCTTCGATTCACTTGATAAGTATTTTGCCTCGACCAACCTTTGATTAGTATCTGTAAATTGATGCTTACTTCTTCTCGATCTGAGCTTATGATCTGTTTCGTCTACATACCAAAAAAAATAGTTGATCGAAGGAAGAAAAAACCATGAGTAGAAAAGAAAACTTAACTTAAATTAAAGCTCTTTCTTGGCAATGATCTAACTAACTACAACTCCATGGAATCACTTAATTAACTATGTTTACCTCAACAAAAAGGGTGCAAACTGCAGTGAAAAAGTGACTTATTGGCTTCTTGCAATCCATAGTATCCCTAAAGCAATGTGGTCAACCAAATAAATTGATCATGCTATCTTGAAGTTTTGATCGTATATGACGATAAGAAAGCCTGATACACGTTTACTGTCAAACTTAACAACAAATTGGAAAAAGAAAGAGAAAATTAGACAAAAACCCAAAAAATCAGACCCCTTTTAAAATAAACCCACGCCCAAATTTCATTTTAATTTACACCCAACCCCATTATTGATCCTGCCTTGTAAGTTTTATTTTTATTTTTGGAATTTTTATCCCTCTTTTCCTTGACTCTTTTGCCCTTCCGTTTTTTTTTTCCTTTTTTCTTGAGAAGATTTTTCCCTTCTGATTGAATGAGAAGGCATCCCCTAAATGTGGCTCTTGACTTTCTTCTATTTTAAATAGTTAGATCAATTATAAACTTAAATCTAGAAATCAATACAATCACTATGCTTTCACTGGCTTAATTTTTTCCTTCCTTTTTTACTCTGTGATGTTGATCTGTATATATAGTACGTTGCTATAGTTTAGTATATAATTTTGTGTGGGTTTGTGTTAGTTCATCTTTTCGGTGGACGTGAGTAATCAACTAATCATCCTTTAGCGCAGGT
>NC_020494.1:20534686-20537283 GCF_000184155.1 Fragaria vesca subsp. vesca | reverse complement strand
CAACTTCGAAGTAGTCCACTCATAAGACCAGTGGACATTGTTAAAGATTTCAAGAGGAATTATGGTATTGAGATTTCATACTACAATGCGTGGAAAGGAAAAGAAATGGCAAAGAGAGATGTCCATGGTGATAAGGCGATGTCATATAAACATTTGGAATGGTATGTTAATGAGTTGGAGAAGACAAATCCGGGTTCTTATGCTACACTAGAGTGTGATGCAGACCATCGTTTTGTACGTATGTTCATCTCATTCCAAGGTTGCATCAAGGGATTCAAACATTGCAGACCTATTCTTGCTCTTGATGGTACACATATCAAAAACAAGTACAAAGGCCATCTACTATCGGCCACAGGAAATAATGGAAATAATGGTATGGAACACTAGACCTCTTGCAAATTGTTTTCCTCAATATTTGAATAATACATTTTTTTAGGCACCTATTTGCCGTTTACCTTTTTGACAGAGTAGATTAACTGAGACTATGAATAATAAGATATAGGTAAGTGAGGAATTAAATCCTTCAATCTTAACGACATTTACTATTGTATGTGTCATTGTTTGGCCTTCAATTAGTTACTTTTTTTGTCCTTGCTGTTTTTTTAAGCTTTTTTTTGTTTACGTCTTTGTTACTAGGTATCATGTTTATTGCTCTTATCCTATATGTTTGCCCCTTGTGAATAGGTATATATCCCTTGTACATATGCAATTGTGACATCGGAGGATGAAAACAACTGGACGTGGTTCATGGAAAATTTAAACAACATATTAAAGGATCAAGGTCGTACAAAAATGCCAAGTGCTTCGAAATTTCAACATGCTGCAATGTGCTTTAAGATCTAATCAAATCTCTTATACGTCTTGCATATTACACAAACCATAGATAACAGCAACCTACCAATTTGGATGCATCTTCAAAGAAATGGTCCACTGATGTAGAATGCGTTGGGGATTGCGTGTTATAATGTTCCCAACATTCAAGTTCTTTGTTTAGGACTAACAAGGTGTAGTGCTGATGTTTCTTGTGCATAACTGGGAGAAACACGAAGTCTTTCTTCCAGACATTATCAAAGAATGTCTCACAGTGAGCTTCAACCAGTCCTGTGGTGATGTCTCCACCATTGTCCTACAACACATGAAACCACTTCACAAAAATATACAGGCAGCCTACATACGAAAAAAACTCAAAGGATTCCTATTTAAAAGAAACCATCTAATAAACAGAACCACAAATATCCATACGAACCAAATTCATTAGAACAAACCACATACCCAATTAAAGGTGGGCAAAAAAAGACATATCGGTTCACCATCCTTAGGTTGTCACTGACTTCAGATTTCCACATATAAATCTATAGCATGCAATGCAGAAATAGATAGATAAACCCAAAATGATATTAATATGCATCTGTACAACTAACCACTACAACTGTAGCAGCTCTAGCAGATTAATATTCCCACATCAACCTGCACACTAACTGCACATTCATTCCAGATCGCTAGCACATCTTTGTAAAGGAACTCCTGTCTTCACTCCACCCCACTTGGGAGACCTACATGTGTAACTACCCATTTATCACCTTACATAAATACAACAACCATTCTCAAACAGAGGTACAAACTTGAATTAAAAGACTACCACATATTAGATAAAAATTCAGAAACTCACATGCGGTCTCCTTTCGCCAAATAACCCTTCAACTTCTGTGCATAAGGAGCTGCCACGCACTTACCAACCCGGTGTCTTCTCACTGCTATGTTTTGACCTACTGAGGGTACCTTCTTCTTCTTGGGGCTCGATTGGACGAAGTCGTCGTCGTCATCATTGTTCACAACTTGAAATTTCCCTTTCCCTTTTCTGGAATTGTCAGTAATATAGTCCACCAGAAAGGAGGGTTTTTTACACTCTGACCTCGACCTCAAGGTCCTCGAAGTCTGCTTCTCAACCTCAACCAAATTTTTGGACCGACGAAGCATCTCAATCTCTGACTCCAATCTCTTATTTTCATTACAAAGAATCTCGTTACGAGCTTGTTCATTTTTTAGCAAAGCGGTCAACTCATCAAGCCTTTTGTCCATCGCGTCATTGCTTGAAGGCCCTGGTTCAATATCATCTAGGTAGTCCTGACTTGGTAACAATTGGAATATCTTACTAGTGTCAATGTCATCTTTACCCTTTCTCTTTAGAGCCCTCTTCTTCACTATCGGTAGTTTCTAGCCCATACTTCTCTTTGTTAAGTATTTCAACTGCACTTGGGGACTGCGTCTATTCAAATTCCTGCGACATTCCCATCTAACTAGTTAAGAAAAAAAATAAAAAAAATAATGTAATAGTAACCTCCCCAACAATGTAAAGGTACCTTTAGTTCATGCAGATCCACCACCTTCATCCTTGCATACAGCTCCAGCAAATTCCATTTCAGGAATGTTGGCTTCATCTCTCCCCGCGCTGTAATTGGTTCAATGAACCGGGTACGCTCGCAAAACCAAAACTTCAAGGAGACCAGTAACGTCAATAAACCAAGACAACAATAAAAGTCAGAAAACCAAATTTGGGAAATAGTCCTTACCAACAGGGCAATCAGACACCCACAAGC